>NC_054538.1:29603742-29663444 GCF_017654505.1 Polyodon spathula | reverse complement strand
CACGCACACACACACAACACACACACACACACACACACACACACACACAACACACACCCTTTGGTTCTTGTTACAATCCTTGTTTTTACTTAAACAAACCACACAGTGCTTTAAGTTCAACTACTGTATTGTAAAGAAAAAAAAAAAAAGGGTGTTTTGTGCTTAAAATATTTAAAAACGGTAGCTTGCAACGTTGTTGTTTGATTCTTGTATTTGTGCAAGTTTCTGCCTCACTGAATTTCTTCAGCTTATGTTCCTGCAATCTTGTAGAAAATTACTATGTTTGCAACAACCTTGCACCAAGGTTGCCCCAATTTTAAACCAGTGTGTCATTACTATTACAGGACAAAACCAGCGGCCCTCTTCTTTAGCTCTAATTTTTAAACGGTGTACATTCTTCATTGGCTAGTAAGGAGGCAGGGAAGTATGGATCATGCATGTCAAACCTAATATGCATTCTGCAGAATCTACAATACAGCTAACATTTCACAACCAGTTGTAAACAAACACACAGTACAGCACCTGGCAACAGTTTATTGCATCATACATAACTTCTGATTATGTCTGCTGTGTTATTGTTTTTCATAGAGAAATTTGCTGTACAAGCTACGTTTCTTAAAACTGGCACTGCAGACACATAAGCACTACTATTAGGGGTTATCTTGCAATTTTACCACGGACAGGCAATGTAAAGCCAAGACAAAAAACATTTATTTGGTTTCACAGAATATGATTAGCAGAAATCTTGGACAACCCAATTTTACATTTGGTTAGGTAGTCCAAGGTTAGTACTAGGGGTTTGTAACACAAGCTCATAATTTTAAGTCACCTCTAAATACTCCTAATGCAAACCATGGAATACAATTGGTACTAGCAAAACACTTACAGGATTTGTCTGGTATGTGTCATTACAATACTTGCAGAATTGACCTTTCAACATAATATTTTAGCTCCTTACCACAATCATAGTGCAGCCCCTATCCCCCAAAATAACAAAAAAACCATTATGCATATCACTGTGTGACAGGGTACACTCTGCCCCTGTGTGTATTTTATTTATTTTGTATCATTCCTCTGTAAAATGTATTGTTTAGTGTTTAAAAACACAATGTTTATTACAGTATTCTCCAGCAAAGAGAACACCCCTCGGGAAGCAAGCAAAGTGTTCTCTCAGCTGAAGTGTTCTTTAAGACGGAGTTGGCCACCAGACACAGTATGAATCAATAAATAAATCTGTATTACTTCATGACACATGAGCATCAACATATGAAATTAATAGAATAAATAAGTGAGAAAAGCAATAGGCAAGTGTATGTTAATAAACTATAATAATAAAGTAACAGACAAACTAATGTTAATAAACTGTCAAACTAAATTAACACAGCACCCCTACACATGTTTAAAAAATGCAGCAGCAGCTCTAGATCAATTATAAATACCTGTACAAGAAAAATATTTGACAAAATGGTGAGGCAACTCACCAGAGTGGAAAACACCAAATTCCTAGGCGACGTGTGTCTGATTCATGTTTTCTTCAGGAGCTCGAACAATTTCCAACTTTTTGTAGCAAGAGAAACAGCTGTGCATTTCACCATTTGTTTACATGCCATTTTGTAGTGATGAGGTGCACTCGTGTAAATCAGAATACAAAACAATTCAATGATATGATGTCTGTTCTGGAAAGATTTAATAAATCAATTAGTGTGCCTCAAGACACTCTCGTGTTGACAAGATGCCAGTTCGCCATCGTCTGGGGAGGCATGTTCGCCATCGCCCAGGGATGTCTGAACTTCACCGCCCGGGGATGCCTGCTTGTCATCACCCGGAGGCTTTGTTGTGTCCAGCAGCAGAAATTCTGGGTCTGGAGCCCAAGAGAAGGAAGCTGCCAGCTATAGAGAAGGGGACAGAGGTGAGGAGATCACCTCCACCTGCAGTAGTTTCACTACCGGAGTATGCAGCGCCACTACCACTGCCGGAGTGTCCTGCGCCAAGGGCAGCATCACCACTGCCAGTGCAAAGCCACATCTGGAGTGTCCAGTACCTCTGCCATGGCTGGAGTGTCCCGCGCTAACGGCAGAAGAACCGCTGCTAGCGCCACCATCACTACTGGAGTATGCAGTGCCACAGCCACTGCCGGAGTGTATTGAGCTGAGGGCAGCAGGACCGCTGCCAGTGCCCCCATCACTATTGGAGTATGCAGTGCCACCACCATTACCCGAATATCCTACGCTGAGGGCAGCATTACCACTGCCAGCGCAAAGCCACATCCGGAGTGCTGTCAGCTTTGCCACTGCAGTTATTGCCATTAGCAGTATTTCCGCTGCCAGAGTGTGCCACCATGTAGTCAGCCATTCCGTTGCCAGCGGTGCCACTTTAGAATGATCTTGCCTCGCTATCAGCATTTCTACTGACAGCATTGCCACTGTCAGCATTTCCACGGCCAGGACTGCCCCTGTAAGCATTTCCGCAGATAGCTTTACCACTGACAAGATTGTAACTCGTGGACCCCTTGATGCGTCCGTTCCTGGTTAGGACTATACCCGAGACTGTTGGGGTTTTAAGGGGAAGGTAGCCTTGAGACTATGTGTGCTGCATGTAAGGGGGTAGGGGTGGGGGTGGGGTATCATATGTGACGGGGTACACCCTACCCCAATGTACCCCATGCAGAATGTGACCTGGAGACGGTCACATATATAAAAACCTGTAGCTTTGGCTGAACGGGGTCAGTGTGTTAGAGGCGGAATGAGAGACGTGAGGTAAAGAAAATTAAAATCAAATTTCTACCAGCATGCTACTTGTTTAGATGTGTGTTCCATTTGTTTTGGCCATCATGCTGTTTTCTTTAAAAAGTATTTTGTTTTGTTTAAATTATTTTATTTGAAATAAATCCACGCACCAGCGCATTCACTTTCAGTACTTGTTGCCTGTGTATTTCAAGCAATCCTTACCACACACTGGCATATTTATTTTTTCAACAATACTTTTCTTATTACTGTATCCCTACCGGAGGAGACGGACAATATGAATCCTCTGAGTTTAATAACATGAATCAACTGTCATTGATGTAATGATTTCTCCAGAGATATACACACTTTTTCCTCCTACAGATTTAATGGCAGTTATTTATTTAGCTGCAAAGTTGTTTGTGCATCTAATTGGCTAGTTCATTTAATTCACTGTAAAACACTTTATTAGCTTACAGTATTTTATTTATTTTCTGATACAGTGTCTCAGACAATCTGTGGAGGACCACAACACATTTAGCATTGTCAATATGAAGTGAGGAATTAAACCATAGAGATACTTGTCTCCAACTGTCCCTCCCTCATAAGCTTATTGTGTAACTCCAGAACAAGATTTACTGTAGGCACCATTAGACAAAGAAATGCTATATTGATACTTGATTTATAATTGTTTTCTGCCTTTGTTGGTAATCATGTGCAGATATTCAGAAATGTATTTTTCATATAAAGTTAAATATCACCTATTTAATTTAGCATATGTTCGGTCAAAATACTGTACATAAGTTTCCATTATGTGTCTGACAGAATTATTAGGTTTGTCTTTCTCAATAGTTCAGTTTAGAATACACATATTGAGCACTGGGCACCTTTTTTATCTAGGAAAAACTACATCAGTTTCAAAATACCATTATATTTAATTCCAAATTTACAGGGTAGTGTACTGTACAAGAACTTCTATTCTTTGTACTTTTCCAATGTTATCATTGAACCTGGTACTGAATTTGACCTTACTAACTTACAGTGCAGAGAAAGTTTGTGAACCCAATGATAATTATGAAATTCCATAGTTTTGCCATGTTAGCCTTTATTTAGTTTATATTAACCAATGCCATGTCTTTTGAAACAAAATGATAAACGAATTAGACAAACAATGAATAATTAAGATTCAGGGTATGTGAAAAAAGTAAGTGACCCCTGGTTTTATCAGCTTAATTAAGGGGATAATTAGAATCAGGTGTTTAAATAATTAGGTAGATCTTCAGGGGTGAGTTTGGGAGGCCCCACCCTGTATAAAGATCAGAAAATTTGTGAGTTTGGTCTTCACCATACAGGTGTTTGGAAACACGTCATGCCACGATCAAAAGAAATCTGAGGACCTCAAAAAACAGTTATTGATACTCATCAGTCTAGAAAGGGTTACAAAACAATTTCTAAGGATTTGGGGCTCCACCAATCCACTGTCAGACAGACAGTCTACAAAGGGAGAAAGTACAAGACCACAGTCACTCTACCTAGGAGCAGTCGTCCTACCAAAATCTCTCTATGAACAAACCGAAAAATTATCAAAAGAAGTCACAAAGAACCCCAGAGTAACATCCACGGATCTGTAGACCACTCTTGCCTTGGCTAATGTGAGTGTTTATGAACTATACTATCAGAAATAGACTGAACAAGAATGGTGTTCATTGAAGGATAGCCAGGAGGAAACCACTGCTCTCTAAAAAGAACATTGCTGCCCGTCTGAAGTTTGCCAAAGAGCACACAGATGATCCACAAGACTTCTGGAACAATGTTCTCTGGACAGACGAGTCAAAGGTAGAACTTTTTGACCTCAGTGAGAAACATTATGTTTCGAACAGAAATACTTCATCCCAACCGTCAAGCATGGTGGTGGGACCATGATGGTTTGGGTCTGCTTTGCTGCCTCAGGATCTGGATAGCTTGCCATCACTGACACAACCATGAATTCTGCATTGTATCAGAAGAGTTTAGAGGAGAATGTCAGATCCATCCGTCTGTGAGCTGAAGCTGAACCGAAAGTGGGTCATGCAGCAAGTCAGTGATCCTAGACATACAAGCAGATCTACAAAAAGAACGGCTGCAGAAGAAGAAATTCGGCATTTTAGAATGGCCTAGTCAAAGTCCGGACCTAACCCCCATCAAAATGTTGTGGCAAGACATGAAGCAAGCTGTTCATTGCAAGGAAGCTCTCAAATGTCACCAAGTTGAAGTAGTTCTTTAAGGAGGAATGGGCCAAAATTCCTCAAAAACAATATGAGAGACTGACCAACGTGGGCCCTCAACAGTTACAGGAAACGCTTAGTTTAAGTCCTTGCTGCTCAAGGGGGTGCCACAAGTTACCGAATCTAAAGGTTCACCTACTATTTCAAACATGGAATATTGAATCATTTGTGGATAAATAAATGTTGAAATAGTACCATGTTTGTGTAATTTGTTTCATCAGGTTATCTTTATTATTAGAACTTAGATTAAGATCTAATAACATTTTAACATTTTAGGTTTGAAATATGTGAAATATGTGAAAATCCTAAGGGTTTCACAAACTTTTTCTCGGCACTGTATCAGCACCTGAACTGCTCTGTTTCACAATAACTAGCAGTTTTATTTATTTAAAAAAAAAAAAAAAGAAAAATTTAATTAAATAACAAAAAGTAAATATAAGCTCAGGTAAGTGTAGAAGAATTGTATGCACTTATGGAACCTTTGCCTGTACTGAAAAGTTCAAGGCAAGCACTGAAAAAGAAAAGATCACCATCTGTGGCGGGGTGCCCAGCTCCTGTGCGTATTGTTGTATTTTATGTTTTATGTGGTGTGTATGTATTGGTGCATGGAGTGTGGCATGGCAGAACCCCCTTACTTTGTGGGCGGGAGGCAAGTCCGTTTGAACTTACTGAAAATAAATAAAATAACCTTAGTCAGGTTTACAGACGTGTGTGTTATACGATCAGATAACAACAACAACAACAATAATAATAATAATAAAAATAATAATAATGTGACTTGTAACAAGTAAAATGGTGCAAGCAAATTCCTACTTGGTTTGATTGAATGAGCACAAAAAGCTTAATATGAAATCTGAAAATACATTTTAATAAAGAACAACACATTTTTAATAATAAAACTATTCTAGCGTACTTCACTAAAGTAAAACCATTACTTTCTTATTTTGAAATACCACTTCTTCAGAGTATTACTCCTGCTTAATAACAGTAAGAACGTTCTATTTAAAGTTTGGTGCTCAACTTAAATCCGTTCATAGCCCCACAGCAACACAAACCTCCTTCCTCATTATAGAAAAAAAAAAAAAACACACCCACAATAACGGCTGTTCACTCATCCTTTTTTAAATAATGAGATATAATTAATACATAACAAAAACAAACTAAACTAACAACTACTAGCCTATATTATTTAATACATATTTGTTTTGTAGTCTCCAAACCAAAACTGCCCAGCATCTTCTGTAAACAGTGCAGTGCGGACTTGGGTCAAACCAATGTTCGTGTAGGTGAGTCAACAACACTTGTTTTTTTTTTTTCGTTTTTTTTTTTTGTTTTTTGGGGTTTTAGTCACATGCTCAACTTCTGGCAGAGGGCTTATGAAAATTACATTTTAAGCCTTTTAAAGGCAAAACCATAACAAAATAATAGTGTCTACTGAGCAAAAAAGTAAAGGGGCAAAATGTATAACGGTATTGACAGGTTAGGCGCCTACGGTCTCAATCAAGTTACAATCACATTTTTTCTTCAGTCACGCGTTTTTAATAAAGATGTCACTCAGAATGTAAACAATAAGAGAGAGGAAGTACTCACTGGTAGACTGACGTCCCACCCCAAGAAGGTGACAGCACACCCCTGCTAGTCCAATAAATAGGAATCTCTTTCCTTGGCATTGGTGGTGCAGTTGTGGGGAGCCACTTCCCAACCTTAAAGGCCCAACCACGCTGGCCTCGTCCTCCACCAGGAAGATCTACGAAGGAAGCATCGTACATGTGGCAGTCGATATCATCCCTCAGTGACAGTTAATTTTTTTCAATACCTACTTAAAGCCATCATGTATCTAAATTTTTTTTTTTAAAAAGCGTAACCTGTAATACTCTTCATCCTCAAAATAGAAGCATACAGCAGTTTCCTGCTGTTAATGCTATTTCAGCAAAGACAATCCAAGTTGCTTGACTCAATGTAGTCATCTTCTGATTTCGCAGGCCTAGGCTAAAACCCCAGATGGCAGTACAAACAACAAGTTACCCACTAGTTACCCAAGCAGTATCTGACCTTCTTGAGTTTCCTCCACCTTAATATGAAGTAATTTTATGTCCAATTACATAATCTGTGAACTGGAAGGACCACATTTCAAAGTATACATTTATATTATGTCAGAATCCTCCAGGGTTTGTCTGTATTACCAATCAGGTGAGGATTTGAGAGCTGGGAGCAGTAACTTTCAGTAAATACCATGTACTTCTGCTTTGGCAAAGACGAATCAACAAATCAGCAACTTACCGTCAGTGCACAAAAAAGACTGCAGAAAGCTTATTTCCACAAGGAATTCCCCATTTGTCACAAAAGCTTCTTAACATATAAAGGTAAAATGTTAGCAAGTGTGATCATGTGTAGAGATCCATATAGCATCTTGTTCTACAAGGTTTAATACAGATTTTATTTTTATTTTTTTCCCCAAAAACAAGAACAAACAAACTAAACATTGGTTTTGTTAAACGAAGTAAAATGGATATGCAAAAAAATGAGTTGGTTGTAAATTAAGAAATATGTTTAGTTAAGGGTTTCTGAGATATGGTAGGTTAAAACAATAGTTAACTGAGAACTGATAGCAGCTTTATAAATTTACTTCAACAGAAGGGTTAATTGATATCCCACATACAAACTTAATAAAATCCTACAACAGTTTTGCACCAATTGTGAAGCCAATATCTCAGTGGTTGGTCTTACATCTGAAAACCAAGTTTACATAACACTAAAATATGAAGTCTGTATCTCACTGTTTATGAGAAAACGCTGCATATAAAACGTAAACAAGTTTAACCATATCATCATATTATTTGTTTTAATGTATTTTAGGGCCACAAACATGTTTTGTGTTATTAACAATCAGAAGGAAATGGAATCTGTTGACATTGTATACATTTCCTGGTATTGCCTTGCCTATCAATCCTGAAAAAGTAACACAAAAACAAGTAAGTTTTTAAAAAAAATCCTCAAATCCTTAAAAGGTCAACT
Source organism: Polyodon spathula (assembly GCF_017654505.1). Taxonomy (NCBI): domain Eukaryota; kingdom Metazoa; phylum Chordata; class Actinopteri; order Acipenseriformes; family Polyodontidae; genus Polyodon; species Polyodon spathula. Next base: position 29,655,442 of record NC_054538.1, on the reverse strand, counting down.
GTCTGAAATGTTATTGTAGAAGAGAAATGAGGACTGCTTTATTATTCTGTACATTTAAAACCTAAAGGTAGACAGCAATGTCAGATGTTCAAATAAATAAACTCTGCAATATTAGAAAGACAGAAAGGGGCTTTAGCAGGCATAAGGTAGAATTGCAGCCATCAGTTACAAATTACATTTGAATGGAACAGTTAAAAAAAAAAACGAACCGTTCGACGGATTTATCAAGGGAGAATGAAATGCTTGAGGGAGAAGGGACAAGAGCGTCGCATTGATCAGTACTATTGACATAGTCAGTCAAGTCAGTCGAATGAAATCCAGCGACAGGAAGCAAACCACAGTTCGCAGGATATGAGCACCCCTGTCATAGACATGAGGAGGACATGCGTGGTGGACTGTGCACCTAAGTGGAAAGAAGTGGAGTAAGCTGTGAAAAAAGCAAGGGTGTTATCATCTCCAGGGCCTAATGGAGTTCCGTACAGAGTGTACAAGAGTGCTTCTGGAGTTCTACGAATCCTGTGGAAATTGATGAAAGTGGCATGAGAAAAACAGGTTGTACCAAGAGCATGGCGCCAAGCAGGTAGAGTCTTTATACCAAAAGAAAAAGATTCTACAAGCATCAGTCAGTTTCATCCTATTTCCCTATTAAACGTAGAAGGCAAGATTTTCTTCAGCATTATTGCTCAGAGATTGTCAACCTATCTATTAAAAAACTGTTTCATTGGCACTTCAGCACAAAAAGTGGGCATTCCAGGTTTCCCAGGATGCTTAGAACACATCCGCGTAATCTGGCAACAAATTCAAATCAGCAAAAAAGGAGAGGAAGGAGCTCCATTTGACATTCCTGTATTTGGCTAATGCATATGATTCAGTGCCACATGAACTTCTTTGGGCAGCATTTTATTTTTTCAGCGTACCGATGACAATAACAAATTTAGTGCAAGCTTACTTTGGAGATTTGCAATTTAGTTTTTCAACTTCAGAATTCAGCACTACATGTCAATGCCTAGAAGTTGGAATTATGGCAGGATGTACCATTTCTCCATTGGCTTTTACCATGGCAATGGAAGTAATTATTAGGGCATCAAAATGGGTAGTGGGAGGAGAGTGCTTGGCTTCTGGAATGTGACTACCACCAATTTGAGCATACATGGATGACATGACAACCATAACTACAACAATAGCCTGCACTAATCGGTTATTGGGCAAATTAACCAATAACATTGAATGGGCACGAATGCAATTCAAGCCCACTAAATCAAGGAGCATCTCTATAATTAAAGGTAAAATAGTAGTAGATAAAAGGTTCTACATTAATGGTGAGGCAATACCAACAGTGTCCGAGAAGCCAGTGAAAAAGTCTTGGGAGATGGTACAACGGATCTAAAGGACACAGTTTGTGTGGGAGAAGTTAGACAACAAGCAGTGGAGGGTTGAAGCACAGACAGCAATACTTCACCAGGCAAACTGAAACTCTGGTGCTTTCAGTTTGGTCTACTGCCAAGGTTGCTGTGGCCACTGACTGTGTACGAGGTTTCCTTGACAACAGTTGAGAAGCTGGAAGCTTTAATCAGTTCATACATCAGGAAATGGTTGGGAGTTCCACGCTGCCTCAGCAGAGTGGGACTTTATGGTAAAGGAATACTGCAGCTACCAGTCTCAGCTCTAATCGAGGAGTTTAAGTGCGCCAAGGTCCGACTGGAAATGATATTAGTAGATTCACGCAACAGATGCGCAAGGGAGGCAGCACCTGTGTTGAAAACTGGAAAAAGTGGGCGGCAAGGAAAGGTGTGAAGATGCTAAGGCTGCCCTTCGAATCAGTGATATTATGGGGCAAGTTCAGAATGGAAAAGGATGTCTTTGTTTCAGTTCAGCTCCACCTACATGGCTCAAGGCCTCTCCAGCTCAACGGAGGAAGCTGGTAGTCAACGAGGTGCAAAAGCAGGAGGAGAGGATCAGGTGTGTAAAGGCCATTTCCCAGGCCAAGCAGGGAGAATGGATGAGATGGGAGAGTGTGGAACAACGCAAGATCAGCTGGCAAGACCTATGGACAATGGAACAGAGCAGGATTAGTTTCCTCATCAGATCAGCATATGATGTTCTCCCATCACCACTGAATCTAAACCTCTGGGTGGGTGAGGATCCCTCATGTCCTTTGTGTTCATCACCTGCAACATTAAGGCACATTTTGACAGGATGTAAGGTGGGTCTTAGCCAAGGATAGTTTACTTGGCGCCATGACCATGTGCTACGATGTTTGGCCTTAGCATTGGAAGACAAGCGTAACCTGACCAATAAGTTGCCACCAGTTCCATCAAAGCATTACACACAAAAGACAATATTCCTCCATCCAGGAGAGCAACCACCAAGAAAATGTGTTAAAACCAAGCCTCACCCAGGACAACTGGAAGCTGCTAGAGACTGGAAGATGCTGGCAGATGTTGGTCAACGGCTTATTTTTCCACCTGAGATTGCCATCACTAACTTTTGACCAGACATTCGCTTGTGGTCTGGATCAGCATGCCTTGTTCATCTGGTAGAGTTAACAGTGCCATGGGAGGATGCTGTGGATGAAGCATATGAGAGGAAAAAACTTTGGTATGCTCAACTAGCTGCTGAAGCAGAACAGCAAGGATGGAGAGTCTGGGTTTACCCAGTGGAGGTGGGTTGTCGAGGATTTGTTGCACACTCTACAACTCGGTTTCTCAGAGACGTCAGGTTCAGTGGCCAAGAGTTGCGTCGCACAGTGAAGAACTTATCTGAAGCAGCAGAAAGGAGCAGCAACTGGCTGTGGTTGAGACGGAAAGATTCTGGCTGGGGATCTCAAGCACAATAGGAAGAAAGCAACGCTGATGTACGGGTAAGTAAGCTGGGTTGAGTTGAGTGGGGGACGGAGGGGGGTGATGCTGGGATGCCAGAATCACTGTCGAGCCCTCTTGAAGTGTTGTGGGCTAATCGACAAAACACCGAGGATGGAAGGTGCCCACTTGAAGACCCCAGAGATGTACCCTGCTTAGCTCAATCCAGATGGTTGTCATGCTGATGTGCTGGGGAGACCGCACCGTGGTTGATCCCTGGAGCCAGCATCACAGCTGTTGTGTGTGCTGATGTGCTGGGGAGGCAAAATAAGCTGATCCCTGGAGCCAGCATTACATTTCAGCCATCAACACCAGACAAAAGAATATCTACATCATCAGATGGAAAGCAATGCAAATGAATGGAACTTTTTTCAGGCTAATTCATTTTTACAGATAATCAACAGCAACATATCATTGTGCTTAAAAGAACAATTTTCTTGGACCCTCCCATCTGTAACTTCATATTAACTTCTACTAATTGTCTTATTCTGAATGTAATATAGTAGTAAGAAGTGTCACTCCAAAACAAGCAACATTTTGTATTTTTATTTACTTTGACCTATAGAGTATATGTTATTAAACTCAAAATTATAAACCGTCCCAATACAAAGAAAAAATATTTCTGTATGACTGACAAAACCAACAGTTGCCAACAGTTTAAATTATACCTCGCTATCTCTGAAAACAGATAGTTTCCCCATATCATTTCTACTGCTCAATAAAATAATTGACTTGACACAAACAGACAAGAAACTTAAGACTGATTCACACAAGACTAAAAATCACCACAAACAGGAGATTTTGAAATTTTTACTGACATCGCTGACATGTAGTCATGTACGAACTGTCCATTTATTTTTATCCCAGATAATTCTCAGAGGTCCTCAGAATTTTTACAGGACGTCAGGACCTCTATAATTTCAAACTCAAGTGTTGAGTCTTTTTACTTTGGTGCGAATCAACCATGTCAGTGTTATGTTGGAATTGATATAGCATTTTCGGGGGATTCAACTCAAAGCAACACCGGCCTTCTAAATGATCCACAATATAATATAAAACAGTATTCTCTGTCCTAAGATTGTCCAGTTCAGTAAAATGCTACATTAACCAAATTGGGGAGGGGCAAAAATACAAAACATAACTGGCGCCTCTTAAAAAATGGACTCTGATTTAACGGTGCATTTGAAGATAAAAATGGTAATGCATATCACTCAAGGGACGAAATGGTTATAGCCTTTGGAAAAGACGGTACAACAAAGCGCCTTCTCTGGCCACACCATCACATTTCGTTTTCAATTTAAAGACTTCCAACTAATCGACATCTGAGATGTTACTAGATGTCCTCTGCTTTTATCTAACTCTGGAGGACAACTTTTTTTGTAGTCAAGTGCAAATCATGCTTTAGTTATAGTTTACCAGGGGTGTGCCGAGTAACATGATTACACAGGTATCTGTAACAAGATGTAAACATACACATTAGGACACATGAACAATCTAATTCACTGTCAAGTAATGGCAAAGCTCTCATCACTTTGATGGCTATAAATATGCTTTAAAAGGTACTTCTGGTTTTAGTCAGTTCTAATTACAATTCAGATACAAGGATCAACTTGGTTTACAACTGTGGACTTGCAGTCCTTCAAAATGTACAGGCATATAATCCAATCTTTAAACTTATACATACGTGGCAGGGTGGTAGCTCTGCACAGGGAATTAAAGTTTTGCTTGTTTTGTTTAAATTTTGTATCGATAATTATCACTTCCAGCTATGCAGCTAGGGTGCTCAGCGAGGATCCACTGACAGCCAATTGATTGACAAGGCTCGGTCAGAGTTTGGTTGACCAGGAGTCCCTGATTGGCTGGAGGGGCATATACTGAGGTGCTCCCGACCATAAAGGGAGGTTGCACTGAACACTCGCTCTCCTCCTCCTCCTAATCGCCTCTACAGCATGTCTGCTGTACGCATCCAGGTCTGGCTGAAAGGGTCAGCGTTCAGCTCAAGAAAGTTAAATCGGTGAAACGTGAGTGTGAAATAAAACAAGACTGTGCACAACAGCAACAAGTCACTGTGTGTGCGTGACTTGGGCTCATCAGGATTGAGATCACCAGGTACATGAACCAGGACACGTGTGTTTGTGGAAGCAGGGCAAGTTTATGGGATCCAGTTGCTGATCCCCAATAGTATAGTGAGGTTTCAGTTCAGCCATTTAACAGTGGGACCCTCCTTATAGTGGAGATAGCGCACTGCCCGAGCTTGGCCACCTTTTATTTATTAGCAGGTGTTTTAATGTGTTTTGTTTTGGGACATTTTTACACTGTTTTTTCCCCACACTAGGGATACCAATGTTGGTATCCTAGTGGCGGCAATGTACCACTGCACTACATTGCCTGATTATGAATAAATCTGCATGCATGTGCGGTATGGAAATGTCAAACAACTGTCTTTCCTTGCCTAGTGAATTCCCACAACCCTAGAAAGAACCTTTTCACAACATGTATAAATGAGTTGGAGTGTATTATAGTTACTACTATTATAGGTTCTAAATATAAATGGTGGGGAAGTGATGGTAGTCACATTTAGTAGAACTGCTACATGATGAGCTCCACATTGCAGGGAATAATTCCAGAAAAAAAAAAAAAAAAAAGTGTGAAACTTGGTTAACATTTACAATTCCTGCTAGAATTAGGTACAACATTTTCACTTTTTGTTATTTTTTTTTATTACATTGAGGGGGTTCACACTTGATTTGAACTACTTGTAAAACACACCTGTGAAGCACAAAATAATTTCAGTACTGCTTGTTAAAAAAAAAAAAAAAAAAAGGTCAAGGACATGAGAACACACATTGTTGTACAAGACCCTGATATCTTTAATAATACTGTGAGAAAAACCCAAGCTTAAAAAGATATGAAATCATGGTAGTCTAAGGCATCGTTAAATATTGTTGCTTTGGTTTTCATAACCCTTTAGTATATACAACAATATATATATTTGAATGTCAGCCATAGCATTCTTGTCTGGTAACTAATAATGTAGTCAAAATATTTGCCTGCTTGCACATTTGTATACATTTTCCACCTCCCCCTTACTATATTTATTTCAGCAAGCATGTTATGCTAATGCAAGATCGTATAAAAACGCATAAAACTTTATGGTAAATATATAAAAAATATACCTAATTTCAACACACAAGTATGATTTTCTTTCTAATAATAACAACATCAAACTAGAAATACCAAACAAAAGTAACCTTAAACAAAAGTACATGTGATTGTTCTTTTAAAATCTGAGCTGCGTATCTCAGCTTTGTTTCAGTATATGCCATGGTTTAATTACTTACATTTATGCAGCAGTGTAGCTAATTGCATGCGTTGGAAAAATAATTAAATAAAAAAAAAATATTATAAAAATTATTTAAAAAACAGAAAAAGTACATATAAAAAGATCAAACTGCAAGGTGAATATACAGGTTGTATTTCATGTTATATGTGCATTAATAAATGGAGTTAGTGTATACATCAAAAATGTTTTATTTAATTCCAACAGAAACAACATTAAACTGTTCGCCCCCAGAAGAGGAATGTGAGGAGCCAGGACTTTCCCCAAGCGGGTCTTCCCCAAGATGTACAGCACAAAAGAGGTATTTAAAATGTATTTAAGTAAAATTTGGCACAATCTAAAACTACTTGGTTTACTTTATTATACTACTTCGAACACAAATGTAACCAACTACTATTATTATCTTCTTATTCATATGCAAGTTTTTTTAAATGTTTGTATAATTAGTGCATGCAGTTTGTAGGTGTTTCTAACATATTTACATCCATTCAGCGCCAAGTCAGGAATGCCAAATTAAATGATTCACTGGGCGGGGGCTGTAAATATTTATTTAATGAAAACAGATTTATATTTTCAGATTTAATTGCTGAACGATAACATTTTTCAGAGGTATCCATTATGTAAATGTTAAATCGGCAAGTGTATATATATATATATAAAAAATACGTATCATATGTAGTTTTTCACAGATTTTTGTTGGAAATGTTAGCTAAATATTGACACACCAAGTTTAAAAAGATTTACAGATTTAAATGTTGAATGTTGTACAATTTTCAAAGCTTGTAAGAACATGTTTGTTTACATCCAGCTAAATCTGGACTTTGTGTGGTTAAATCTAGGAAAAAATACGTGCTTTACATTGAATCCTGAAAACAAACACATGTTAAAATATAAAGTTAAGTTCAAGCATTTTAATATATGTGTCAGCTGGGGGGTGGTGGCATATAAAAAGTTTGTGCACCACTTGTATTAACCACGACAGGCTGTGCGGTTCCCATTATATATGGGCCTTTAACCACCCCAAAAGTGATATATATATATCATTGGAACCGTACGGCCCAAAGGGATTTATACTGCTTATAAACATGGCTACCAGTCATTTGGGGGTAGAAAAATGAATACATTTTAAATTAAGACAAAACCAGAAACTTTTATACCATAGAAACCATTGTGAAAGTCAATTTTCTAGGCATTTTTGCAGGGCCCTTAAAAGGGGGGAGCGACTAATACACTGGTGCGACGTATGCGCTGGTGTGTCTAATATTAAACTACTGTACCAGTGCCACAATGGGATTACTACAGCCACGGTGGTTATGGCTCACACAAACTTAACTGTCAATATCCCAATTATTTTTTTAGGATCTAACACAAAACCACTGTTTTAATTTGTTACTCTCAATACCCTAAGTCACTTTCAATGTTAAACATAAGCGTTCAGGCTCATTCGGACAAAAAAATGTCACACCTATACTGCTTCTCTGTTAACACTAGCTGTCAATCTCTATTCTTATTCCACCCTCCCGAGCCATTGATTTGTCAACATTCAGACTAAACCCGCCCCTGGGATCCGTACCAAACAGCTATTAGTTAGAAAGTCTAGTAAATTTATCAAGTTTGATTTTATTGTAACTGCAAGGCTTTTTGAGACTGGTGTGTCAGAACAGAGGGAGGAGTCAGGCAAAGCACCCTAATGACTAATACATAACATACATGTCAGTGCAATGCAGTGGTACACTTGTAAAGTATGTGTATGGTTCTGATTAACAAAATTAATGTATTTTTACTGCTGGAAATGTAATGTAACTACATACGTTACATAGCGGCGTTGTGATTTTACAAAACAAATGACCAATAATCTACCACGGTGACCTATATGGTAACAGGGTCCTGGGAGACAGTCAACATGGTTTTAGGAAAGGGAGATCGTGTCTAACTAACTTGCTTGATTTTTTTGAGGATGCAACATCGATAATGAATAATTGCAAAGCATATGACATGGTTTATTGAGATTTCTAGAAAGCTTTTGACAAAATCCCGCACAAAAGATTAATTCTCAAACTGAACGCAGTTGGGATTCAAGGAAACACATGTACATGGATTAGGGAGTGGTTAACATGTAGAAAACAGAAAGTACTTATTAGAGGAAAAACCTCAGAATGGAGTGTGGTAACCAGTGGTGTACCACAGGGATCAGTATTAGGTCCTCTGCTATTCCTAATCTACATTAATGATTTAGATTCTGGTATAGTAAGCAAACTTGTTAAATTTGCAGACGACACAAAAGTAGGAGGGGTGGCAAACACTGTTGCAGCAGCAAAGGTCATTCAAAATGATCTAGACAAGATTCAGAACTGGGCAGACACATGGCAAATGACATTTAATAGAGAAAAGTCTAAGGTACTGCATGCAGGAAATAAAAATGTACATTATAAATATCATATGGGAGATACTGAAATTGGAGAAGGAATCTATGAAAAAGACCTAGGAGTTTTTGTTGACTCAGAAATGTCTTCATCTAGACAATGTGGGGAAGCTATAAAAAAGGCTAACAAGATGCTCGGATACATTGTGAAAAGTGTTGAATTTAAATCAAGGGAAGTAATGTTAAAACTGTACAATGCACTAGTAAGACCTCATCTTGAATATTGTGTGCAGTTCTGGTCACCTCGCTATAAAAAAGATATTGCTGCTCTAGAAAGAGTGCAAAGAAGAGCGACCAGAATTATTCCGGGCTTAAAAGGCATGTCATATGCAGACAGGCTAAAAGAATTGAATCTGTTCAGTCTTGAACAAAGAAGACTACGTGGCGACCTAATTCAAGCATTCAACATTCTAAAAGGTATTGACAGTGTCGACCCAAGGGACTTTTTCAGCCTGAAAAAAGAAACAAGGACCAGGGGTCACAAATGGAGATTAGACAAAGGGGCATTCAGAACAGAAAATAGGAGGCACTTTTTTTACACAGAGAATTGTGAGGGTCTGGAATCAACTCCCCAGTAATGTTGTTGAAGCTGACACCCTGGGATCCTTCAAGAAGCTGCTTGATGAGATTTTGGGATCAATAAGCTACTAACAACCAAACAAGCAAGATGGGCCGAATGGCCTCCTCTCGTTTGTAAACTTTCTTATGTTCTTATGTTTTTTTTTTTGCTTTTTTTAATTGATGCAAGCAGCATTGTTTAATACTTTTCTTTTTAACTTGAATTAACATAACAAATCTGTAAAAGCCAATGTAGCTGGAATTTGTCTATTGAAGGGAAATACACACACAAAAGGCATGCAAACATACAGGGAATACAGTACATAAACACAAATGCACAGATCGCTACAATATCTATATTTGATGTATTTTGACAGTGCATTTAAATTTACTTGAACCAATTATTTAGAAATTTTGAAAAAAAAAACAGAATAGTTTCTATCAGGTTTTAGCTAAAAATGAAAAACACTTTAAAATGATTAATGGAATAAAATGTTGCAAACAAACAAGGGTTATTTCAAAACTAAACCAGTGTATCTATTGTTGTTGAGCATGTAGAAAAAAAAAATTGTAAAAAAAGCTATTTTATCGCAAAAACTGTGTTTTCCTAAACTATAAGTCTCAAAAAGGGGGGAGCGACTTTTACACCGGTACGACCTATAAAACGTTTACGGTAGTCCCACATGTAATGGCATATAATTGGGGATTCTGGTTTTCATGTTTTATTTTTGATCACGTGATGTCCCTTTAAACATATTTTGAGCCGATTCGCTTTCTTAATCGAACACTAATTGCCAAAGGAAGCAGTTTCTTTTTACCTACAAATCTTGATTGAGTTAAAGACATGCATTGATCTCACCTGATTCTATTTGAACCTGCATTTAGTTCTGGCGTAATTAGGCTTATTAATTTTCACTGCGTTCGTTTCTAGTAGTGCGTCGGTAATTTAAATAATCTGGTATTCCAGTTAAGGCTTAACAACTACAAATTAATTTTTAAAGTGAGGGTGAGAGATGAAAAATAAAAAAAATGAAAACTAGAAGCCCTACATATAATTTATTGTTCATTTCTTAAATAAATTACATCGAAAGTGGCTTCTCATTGGAAACGAGAGGACTGAGCACAAACTGATGATGGGCGGTTTCAAATGATACTGAGGAAGGCAGGGCAGCTGCTGTGATGGAGGCTGAAGCTGGATCTTGAGGCAAGTCTGTGTCGTCCGTTATATGCAAGGCACAGATATTCCAATCAGTTTTCATCCTTTTGGATCTCTAAAGATGATTCTGTTAGTTGTCAGACACCCTCCCATCCTAGTCGTGCCATATTAAGTTGACGATCGAGCTAGACTTTGCACACCAATCCGACGTGGTGTCAGGGGACAGTGCCTCAGTTTAATAGACACTTCAGATTCAAGCTGGTAATTCAGGGGATGGTGTCTAACCTTGTCTTGACCAGCTTTTCTAAAATTTTCAGGAATACTTTATTGCTGGTTTTAAACTCACTGTCAGCTGATATATTAAAACTTCTATGGTTAAAATATCTATTTAGACTTTTTTCCTTAAAATGAGTGTCCATATTTATTTATTTTTAATCTTTCAGGACCAATAATTTTTCAGTGGGATGCTCCCCCAGGACTAGACTGTAGTTGACCCTCTTCCTATAAAAATTGACAACAAATCTGTTTTTACAGTAGTATCTTGGAAATGGTGTCCCTTTTTTCAGAACACTCTGGGGAACATTATAAAGTACTTCAGAAGCGATACAAGCTTTTTTCTTTTTTTTTTTCTTCAACACTTTCATTTTTAATTATTATTATTTTATTTGTTTGTTTTTGTGATGTATTCTGCTTAGAGATACATGTATAAAAATCTGTTATTCTATGACCCGAAGGACCTTGCAATACTTCCTGAAAGTCTTGTTGAAAAATATTGATGTTTGGGCAAATTACAAGACATTATCTCACCAGAGTGATGCAAAGACATAACACACGTTTATTCTCAGGGTTCTTTATAAGCAGTAATGGACACTACTCTCGATTTATTTCCTCAAAATAAATATTTATAAATAGTTGTTCATTCCATTATTCTCAGTAATAATAATAAAAAAACGACCTTATTAATTTAGTTCATGAAGTAGAATCTGCTAATATCCACTAATTTCTTGATATTTATAAATGTTGTAAAAACACATATATTAAAACACATGACAGAATAAATGTTTTAATATAAGTCAAATATGTAAGATTTACAGTGTTTCCCCTTTTTATTAGTGCTAAACAACTTCCTTTGATGTTTTGTTTCTGCATTTGACTCTGCCGGGCTGCTGTAAACTGTCTCCATCCTTTAGACACTAAATGCCCCTCTCAGCAACATTACATGAAAACAAAAATGTCAGTCCCTCCTATCCATTGATATGAGTTTCAGGCCGATACTTCAAAGTACGGTGGCCCTGTAAGTCATCAAAACAAAGTGCTTTATCGTGTTTACACGATCGCGGTCCTAGAAGCCCACTTCAGTATGATCATGTTAACACGATCCCAGTCCTTAAAGGGTTAAGCCAGTTTAAGTACATTAACAGCCCATGCTCTACTTTTTTTTTTTAGTGTTTCTTTTATTTTTTTCAACCTTTGTTTTCTTGTGCAGGTGGGCTTATTTTTATTTATTTATTTTTTTCAGGTGGACTGCTGTCTTCACTCAAAGCTGGTGTTGTACCAGTTATCTGGGGGCTGTATGGTCCAGTGGTTAAAGACAAGGGCCTGGTTCAAATCCTGGCTCACTCACCCTGAGCAAGTCACTTGACCCACTTGTGCTCCGTCTTTCGGGTGAGACGTTGTTATAAGTGACTCTGCAGCTAATGCATAGTTTCTCTGTGAGTCGCCTTGGATAAAGGAGTCTGCTAAATAATACTAATACTACTGCTACTACGACTACTACAACTACTATCATCCCATGTGGTAATGGTTGCATTTCATATTTGAAAGGGAACTACGAGTTCTATAATCTGAGACATTAACATTTCAAAGTTACTTAAAAAAGTCTGATACAATAATACCCCATTTATACCAGCCATATTTAACCGACAGATGGTTTAGGTCCCATTTTGGTAGTTAAACCTAAGTCCTAAGTCCAACGTCTTTGGTCTACTGTGAACATAGAGGTAACCGAGATGGCTCACCTTTGCCAACTACATTTGTGGGCAACACCCGCATTGTCAAGATCAAACAGGCACAGCAGCAGGAACAGGAAGTTGGGATTGTTACATGCACAACAACCAAAAAATACCTGGCAGAATGCTGAGAGAGATAGGATAGGATTACAAAATAGTAACCCGACTTTTGTATTTGTGCAAAAATGTAGAGACATTTAATAATTCACATGGGATAAATGTAAAACAATCCTGATTGCCACGAAACTATTGTCAGAATTTTTTTTTCTTTTACACATCTACAAATGTTACATGTGATCATATTTTGATACATATCAATATGAGGAAATGTTCGGTTTTGTGGGTACATCCACCTATAATTAAATAAATTACAGTAAAGTCACTAAGAAAATGAAAGGTTTCCTTCACGGAGTGAATACAGTCCTTTGTATAAAAGAAATGTGCTTTCAGACCTGAACATAACGCTTGTTTAATTATATGCATGAGAACACTAACAATTACACAATTTGAAAAATAAAGCCGCAAACTTGTGGAAGTTAAATCAATTTAAATGTACAGGCTTTATTTTTTAAAGCATATCATAGTAAATGCTGCAGTGTGAAGAGCGTTACCTGACATCCCGGGAAAACTGGGACAATCTTCAGTTTTCAGCCTTCATTTCTTGTCCCGATTGGAAACTAACATTGTTGAACCATCCCAGTTGTGCTACTGTGTTCACATTTAAAATGTATTGTTATTATAATATATATTTTTTATTATTTATTTATTTGTGTATTTTTGGAATGAAAATTTTACATTCATTAAGCCAATAAGTATTTGATAAATTTAATGCATACAAAAGCCAAAGTCATTACTGAAAGCTGTGCGATTTTGGAATGTCAATCAGAAAGAAAACAAGTTTAAATAATAGATTAACAAGAGTTCATATTTGAGCATTCCAGTGTGGATTGTCAGTGTGTACTCCAACACCCCTTATGATTTATCTTCATCAGCCACAAATAGAAATTACCAGACTCCAATTACTTTGCTTCCCCTGTTCAAGAAAATAATAATGTCAGCCCTACCACAGGAGATTGTTTAAAAACGCCTGAGGTAAAGAAAGTAATCTACTGCTCTGACATTCACTGCCTGAAAGTCATTCACATTAACAACCACTCAAACTTGTTTAGCTCAAACCTATTGCTTTTTAGTTCCCCTTTGTCAGAAATGGCAATATCAATTCAAATTTAACTGTTAGAAAATTAAAACATAAACTTTAAAAGAGCCCAACAAGGGTGTGCCTCAAACTTGGCAGAACACACAATTTCACTTAAAATGATTGATTTGAATTTCAATTTTCACTTCAAGCCTTTTCAACAGTATACACTCAAAATAGCGTGCTTGACAATTTATTGAAAAAAATATACAAAACTAGTTGCCAAAACAGCATTTTTTTATTTATTAAAACCACCCACTAGCTATGAAGAAAGAACACTAACAAACAAAACTACAGTTTTCATAAATCAGAATATAGGTATAATATATAACTTACTGTGCCTTTTCCTGTAAAGACTTTCTACAAACAAATAATCAGCTTTGCTTAGAGTCGATGCTGCAATACTATACAGACATTACCCAAATTGGATCTTCTTCATTGAACCACTGTTCTGAACCACCTTCGCTTTGAAACCTTTGCAGTCCTATGTCGGACCTGGTACGACATTACAATTTTTCCTTTCTGGTCCGATGTCGAACATGGTCATCAAAAAGACATCAAGCACTGGTCTCTAGTCATTTTTTTCTCTGGAAAAAGCCTAGAAAACCTTTTAATGGCTGAGTGAGACCGATAGGAGCCAAAAAAAAAAAAAGGGGGGGGGGGGGGGTCTGAGCAATACATGGAGGCCCTGCACCACAGACCTAAAACTGACAGGAAAAAAAAAAAAAAAGACAGCTGCTGTTAGAATAATAAAATAATGACTTGGACTGCATTATTGAGGAGTTTGGTGATACAATGAGTTATCAGGAGAGGATTTATCAGTAGGCATGACTATGAAGAGGGTATGTGATAAACACAGCAAACAAGGGGTGGGGTTTAGCTGGAGATGCAGTACTGAGTGACCTGTTGATATGCAGTGCCTTTTAAACCTGTTTTACTGTGAAAAAAAACACTTTTGAACAGCACGTGTAAAACAAACAGCGTGTGTGAAAATAAATTGCCCCTACGCTCCTGACAGGTACTGAATAAATGGACCGCTAAGGGTTAAATGGGTATGTGTAAAACTGTCTTGTGAATTACTGAAACCAACTTTACTTCAGACAAATATATATTATTGAGGAATGATTCTTACTGGTTAGTTGTATTTTTATTATTTATTCATAACCAAAATTTTACCCCTGTTTTTCTACTCAATTCCAAAGGCCCAATTCAGATGTTTCCACATCACTGCAAATTACTTCCCGGTCAAATCAAAAGGAAACCTCGTAACCTGCACAACATAAGCAACAGAAGTTGCCAAGTTGCTGAAATCTTGAGGCATTCAAATCAGCAAGTTTCTGATCGTACAAGTCACCCTGCACTCTACATATGCCTTTACTGGATAAGCGACTGGGTATAAAGTGAAAAATATCTTAACATTTCACAGTCAGCAAGAGCACAAGTGAGCTTATTTTATATACAAAAAAACTAAATAGTGGAACGTCGCATATCCGACCGTCACATAGCCACCCTGATCGATTAACCGCCTCGCTAAATAAATAAATCTTAAAAGTAGGCTACAAGAGTAATGGCATACAGCAAATACAGCTTCCGCGATGAAAACAAAGAAAACGTTCTAGCAAATCAGCCTTTTGGTGTGTTCCCCTTTAAGAGAGTCAGGCTGTGTGCACGTGTCAGTCAGCTGCGTGTAGCAGTGACGTTTCAATACACCAGTCGAGAAAGCTTTTTTTTTGTGCAATGTGTTTATATGATGAAGCACACGCTTGCAGATATTGGCAGTGTGTTTTTGTAGCTTTTAAATGCATTTTAATTAAACAAAGCAAGCTTCATAAAACGCAATGCTTACCTGCCATTTATTTAAAATAGCCGAAGCAATATTCAAACCAAGCTGCTTTTTGGCTGTTGGCAATATCAAGAAAGTGAAAAGTATTGTGACAGGGATATTAAGAAAGCAGAACCAGGGAGGCAGGTACTTTTAATAGCTTTGCGTGGAGATGACTTATAGTAAACCGTATAGCAACATGGAGTATTTGTAGCCTAATTAATATAGTATATAAGCATTTGTTTTTCTGTGTTCAGGGTGGGTATTGAAGGGAGTAAGAGATGGTAGAAATTAAGAGAAAGTAAAAAGTAACCAAATGGAAGCAGCAGCATGGTACTTGTTTTTGGTGGAGGCAATTCTTTTATGTGTGCGAGATTTCTTTTTCTTAAAACTCTTTATTTGGGCTCTGAGCATTGTTTTCTGTACCTTTTTAATGTATTTCTGAATACGCTCACCAGCGCATCAACCAGCAGTATCTCTGTGTGTGTGTCAGCTTCCTGATCTGGGGATGTCACCGCCAAGCCATCCTGCCACAGAGTTATATTTTTAACACATTGCTGTCTTTTGAAAAATATGTTGATATGGCCAACACGAGATACAGAAAAGGTAAAGTAATGTGTTTCTTGTAAACATTACAAGGGTTCTGTAACCCTTAAACTGGAGAAAAATGAATTCCATACATATTTAAATTGTTTCTTAAATCTAAGCTGAAAATTTGACATGGTCTGGACCAGTACTAGCTAGAAGCAAACCATAAATAAATCACTGCTAGATTAAGCAAAATTCTTTAATAGCTTTTCTTGCTCTAGGGCAGATTACAATCGATAACCAGAGTCCAGAATTGATAAAGCCTGAAAAAGCCAGTAGACAGGGGGCCATTTGTTTTCAACCAAGCGAAAACAGTGCAAATCTCCTAGACGGGTATGTTTTCATTTCAGCAAAAACGTTGAAAATAACTTCGAAGATGCCTGCTTGTGGCAATTAGCAACACCACATACTCCATCAAACTCAACTCACACATGCATGGAGACATACATGAATAAATACATTAATTCAACTGTTGGACAGGTTGAACTGTTGACCTTCCTGTAGCTGCAATGCCATATAAATCCAACTATTAAATTGAAGAGCAATAAGCTGTTTAATTGAAAATAGTTGTCCAAAATTCAGCCAGTAAACACGTTTAGTCAATGTTTCTATGCAATTGGCAATATAACGGTCACTTTTTAAAAGCCTTTCTCACCACTCCTGCCAATGTAGCATTTTATAATTGTAAAATTCTCAGCCTGCAGACTCTCAACATGACATGCAGTTGAAATACGCAGATTGATGTTCTTTAAATAAATCCTGAAGCTCAATCACCACCGCTACAGACATTTATAAAACGCCACACAATATATTCCAATGCACTGTGCAAAGATAGAAAGACTCCCCAGAGCCAAGTGTAACATTTATGAATGCCTGATTTTTCCAGGCTATTATTGTTTGTTTATTCTGACCAGAAATGGTCAGTTTTGACTGTCCACCTTGGCGGATTGAACTTAACAGGCAACCTCTGTTCCTTCCGTCAAACCAACACCTGCTTTACATCCGCTGAGAGGATGTTAATATGCTACCAAACCCTGGGAGATGTGGCCCAGCCTGGACACTCCACCACAACTCTGGTGAGAAGAAATGACAATGCAACATGAGACCTCGTATGACACTGGCAACTCGGCATGACAGAGACTTAGGAACTTTTGAGCGTCTGCATCGCAGGACTGAGTGGGACATGAATGTACTGCATCACGAAAAGAAACTACTTGGTCCTCATTGATGTAAATTTTTTGACAAAAAAAAAATTAGTCTAGTACTCTGCTGAGAAAAGGGATAGATAATATATATATATATATATATATATATATATATATATATATATATATATATATAACAGGCACTGACAGGGATGAGCCTTCAGCAGCCACTTTCGAGTTGGCTTTTTATAACCATTAATATAGCAGGATAAAACTATTTATTTACCTTGTCAATACATGGCTTCTTTGCTCTTTTCTCAAAGTCAGTGACACAAAGAAAGTTGTGTGCACATTGGCTTGGCATTTCAATCGCTTCTTATGTATACATTATTGAACTAAAATGTCCTTGTGTGCCTAACAGATCATATATCAATATTTGCATTCCATTCCTTGGATTTCAGTTAAAAATGCATTAAAATGCTCTCACTGACTTTCTGACTACATTAATTTATAAAACCCATTACATTTTCTTGGGCACACTACTTTTTTTAAACATCACATTAAAAAATGACAAAAGCAGTTTAAGCTCAGTTCACCCAGGAGGCCAAAATATTTAAATTGTAGCTCCAACACTTAGCTATCCAAAACCAAAGGCTAAGGTTGCCATACTCCTGGTTAGGTAAATGTCAGTCAGCAAAGAGACATTGAGAATCAAAAGAAAGTTCAATAGTTTCTTGTGAAACCTTAATTTCTTTGCACATTCTATCTGGTTAGACTGCATTTCCACACGTTACCAAGGAGATATGGCAACCATCTGCTCAATATTATTTACATTCTTGTCACCACCCACCATATCTGCCAAATGTTAACTCCACATTTGCCTGCTTTTGTACTTAAAGCATAAATGCCTTCCTCAAATAGTTTCATAGCTGGTTTTCATGCTTTCTTTTTCATTGACAAAGGTTGAATTGTCTTGCTTAATTGTTACAATGAGAGGAGTACAGAAAGCCTTTTTACTCTCAATACAGCAGACAGGCTTGTGAAGAAATAACCCCCTGGGTACAGCTTGAGATATCGTACATCAGTTAGCCAGTGCACCATGCAAAACAAGAAGTAGGCGTCAGCAGGCAGTGGTTTTCAATGAACCTGCAGTTGTTCCAACCCACTGTTAAGAGGCAGTTTTTTAACTCCTGCACATAGCTGCTATAAAAATGAACAGGAAAACTGGCCAATGAGACATGCACTTAATATAAATGGGATATACCTATAAAAAAGTGTTAACCTTCCACATCAAAATGTGTTACAAACAAAACCCTCAAACCTTATAAGAAGCATATGTACAGTGCCTATAGATAGTCTACACCCCCTTTCAAAATTTTCACCCTTTGTTACCTTATAGCCTGGAATTAAAGCACATTATTATTATTTTTTTCCATTTATCTACACATCCTACCCCACAACTTCCAAGTGAAAAAGATTCTAGAAATTTGTAGAAAATTAATTAAAAATAAAAACTGAAACAGCTTGGTTGGATATGTGTCCACCCCCCTTGTAATAGCAATCCTAAATTAGCTCAGATGTAACCAATCGCCTTCAAAATCACACCAAGTGGCCTCCACCCATATTAAATTGTAGTGATTCACATGATTTCAGGATAAATTCAGCAGTTCCCATAGGTTTCCTCTGCTGGTTAGTGCATTTCAAAGCCAACACAACCATGAGCACCAAGGCACTTTCAAAAAAACTCTGGGACAAAGTTGTTGAAAGGCACAGATCAGGGGATGGGTATAAAAATATCAAAGGCCTTGAATATCCTTTGGAGTGCAGTCAAGATGATTATTAAGAAGTGGAAGGTGTATTGCACCACTAAGACCCTCCATAGATCAGGCTGTCCATCCACACTGGCTAACCAAGCAAGGAGGAGACTGATCAGAGAGGCTACTAAGAGGCCAATGGCAACTTTGCAAGGGCTACAGGCTTTCATGGTCAAGACTGGTCAAAGTGTGCATGTGATTACAATATCCCAAGCACTCCACAAATCTGGCCTGTATGGTAGGGTGGCAAGAAGAAAGCCATTACTTAAGAAAGCCCACCTTAAATCCCATTTGAAGTATGCATGTGGCAAAAAGTTCCGTGGTCTGACGAAACTAAAATTGAACTTTTTGGCCTAAATGAAAAGCTTTGTTTGGCGCAAACCCAACACAGCGCATCACCCAAAGAACACCATCCCTACTGTGAAGCATGGTGGTGGCAGGATCATGTTATAGGGATGTTTCTCATCGGCAGGGACTGGGGCACTTGTCAGGATAGAAGGGAAAATGAATGGAGCAAAGTACAGAGAAGTCCTTGAGGAAAACCTGCTGCACTCTGCAAGAAAGCTGAAACTGGGACCGAAGTTCACCTTTCAGCATGACAACGACCCAAAGCACACAGCCAAAGCTACACTGGAGTGGCTAAGGAACTCAGGGGGATGGACACTTACCCAATTATGATCTTTCAGTTTTGTATTTTTAATATTTAATTTTTTTCCTCAATAAAAAATTTTTTTCCCTTAACAGTGTGGAGTAGGGTGTGTAGATAAGTGGAAAAAAATCCTAATTTAAATGCGTGAAACACTGAGGCACTGACACAACAAAGTGTGAAAAAAGTTCAAGTGGGTGTAAACTTTCTATAGGCACTGTATAACCAACATAAGATGAGCAAGTTCATTAACATGTCATAAAAAATGTTGTGACATTTGTAAACTATAGTATTACTTGTGTGCAAGTTCTGGTGTACAGTATATATAAAGCTGAAGCATGTTCTCTGAAATAAATAGTTGGTGGCATTTAAGAGAAAGATTGAACCCTTTATACCCCTTTACTTAACACCAAAAGCATTTTTTCCTTTACAAACGCTTGGCAGTCTAGAAACTACCTTCATTGTGGAATGTAAATATTAATGTGAACTGATAGAACATACCATAGCAACCTTGAGCATAAAGTTTACAAACCATACAAAAATGGCTTGGGGATAGATGGATAGCATCTTAACAGATAACAGATAAATGCATTTTATGTACGGAGTAACAATTCCTGCATACATTGTTTTTCAGATATAATAACCACTTTCAGTGTGCACATTCCTTTCCAATGAGAACTGCTTGGGCAACCATTTCCGAGAAATATTGAATGATACATTGGGTTCTGCTTACATAGGACAGTTGTAATACTTATGACATAATAGCTCATGCGGTTTTTATTTTACCATGCTACTCTTTCACCACAAAAAAATAAATAAATACAATTACAGCCCAAGGGTAAACAGCTAATAATTGACATATTTCTGAACCAATATTCCTTTACCATTTTAAAAGACCTATACCTTTTGTCAATTAAAGTCACTGTCATAAAAGAAAGACAATGCATAGTACTAGACTGCACACACAACAGTTTGCTCAAATTAATAATGCAAATGTACACAGAGGAAGGTCTGGTTAACTTTACTTACCTGCACATTTTGTCCTTGTGATGAGGGGGGGGCCTGACTGACCAGTACCTCCTTCCCCAGGTCTGGTCAGCAGAACTCTAATCTCATACTCTGTGTCTGGGTCCAAGTGCCACAGTTTGTAGTTGGGGGCATTCACAGCGTGGATTTCAATCCACGACCCTGACGTCATTCGGTATTCCACTTCTTTCAATATAATAGGCCCATCTCCAAAAATAGAGTTAGCATTCAACTGGATAAGAAGGTATGTAGGGCCGACACCAAGCAGCTGAGGAGGGGCTATGGGTCGAGGAGGTTCTGTTAAAGAGAAAACAATAAGATTTACTAAAAGAAATACTTAAGTACATAGGGTGTGAATGGATTCATCCAATTAATACAGATTATTGAATAAATGTTAAAATGCACATGCTCACAACAGCCAGCAATACAGCAAGTGTGGATTACTGATCTTAGCAATCAGATTATCAAGTTTCCTAGCTGATAAATCACCTTTACTTTGAATGTATATGTGTGTGTGTGTTTGTGGAACATCTAAAAGTTACATTTCATTAACACTAGAACCATCTTTTGCAATGCATGTTTTTTATTTTGAATAGAACCACTTTTTTTAGCTATATACAATCCTGTTATCTCTACTGCAACTGGCAGCCATCAGTTCCTTTGTTTTGTACAAGGTAGGAGAGATTTCATCTTGAAAGTAGCCACAGCGCTTCAGCAGAAACATTTCGATCAGAAAGCTGCAGACTGCAGCAGCTCAACCTGGATTCATTGCTGCAAGTGACACACACGCAAGATAATGTTACTTTCGTTTTAAATTAAAAACTATGTTTGTTTTTACAATTATGTATGAGCATCATTTTTTAAAATGTTTATTTTATTATAGTTTTTCATTTTTTGAAGTAGTGCTTAATATGTATTAAGTTAAAAAATAAACCCTTTTATGTTTAATTGTTAATTTAAATACGGTGTTTTGGCTATCATATGTTTGACATTAAGTGCTTGAATAAAGCCTTTGAGTTGTATCCAATAGTTTGTCTTATTTTAATATTGATGGTGTTTGTAGGTATGAGTATAACCTTGGCGGTTCTAGTGTTGAAGTAGTCCATAAATGTATAGTGCGTGTGTGTGTGTTTGTGTTTTGGAGGGTCTCTCTTTTGTACGGCTTTTCTGCAGGAGATTACATTATATTAAAGTCAGAAGAATGGGATCTTGACTACTGAAACCTTGTGAGCCAGAAGCACGATTCCTGCTCTGGTTTACGTGGGTTTTTACAGCTATTTTTATCGTGAGAACGTGACTGAACGTGCCGTTAAAGTCACTCTGCCAAAAGGATCCTTTTGCTGTTTTACAATGTATTTGTGTGACAACATCACACAGTCATGACTATAGAGTCGATTTTCAAGTAATGCAACAAACTCATTACAGGAATAACAGGAAAGGGTGTGGAATGCATCAGACTGCGTTTTACACCAGTGCATGGCTATATCTGAAAATTAAGGTATTCCAGTTCTTCTGCAAGGTTGTCACTTCAAGACTCAACTTTTAACCAAGTAGTTTTACAAAGCAATTAGCTGCCACACCTCATTGCACGTGGATTTAAAAGATTTACTAACCAAATGAGTATCACAGATCAATGCAGTGTTCAGCAAAGGGTAGATTTTCCATGCCAGATGGCTCATACCCTCATTTGTTTCAGTTAATTAAACTATAATGGGGATATTCACAGCACACTGGACTAAACCTGACAGTTAGAACAAAAAGGTAATACAGTACTCATTGCAACGCACCTTAAACATTTGCAGGGCAGTCAAACAAATATGCAGTGTGAGGTTACAACATAGTGAAAACTTTTGATAATGCAAATTGAAGTGAATCATCTATTGCAGTCAGAGCAAACCAGACTGCCATGGAAAAGAATTGTAAAGTCATTGGATACCACCTCATCATAAGTATTCTTATTTTTAACTTATTTTTTTCAAAAAGGGAAAGAAAACTGAAAAAAAGCCATGGCATTAAAGAGCAAAATCTAAAGGAATGACACACTATTGTTTTTTGGCAAATACATGTATTTATAAAATAACTCTTAGTTCAGCTAAATTATGCATGAATTTTAATTAGACAATAAATGAGCAAGTAATTGTTTTGCAGCATTATTAATATTCGTCCTAACACAATTAGAAATGTGATGCAACAGAGAATCCCAGAAGTGCTCTTCAAACCTGCTCATGCATGTAATCCTTGTACATTGGATAAACTTCTGCACTGCTGTCACATTAGCTTTCAATTGATGTTCTTCACTCAATTTTATCATCCAATCTATCTAGTTCTCCTTATTAGCATTTCATGGAACGCATACATCAGAAATTGTTTTAAAATTTGATTTGGAAACTTGATTTATTTTTTCTTATAATTCAATAAACAAGGAGTACCAATTGCCAAAACTCCAGCTAAACAAATCCACCGATGTCATACAATATTGTATGTCTTCTTGTGGTCCTTCATCATTTTTCCATCTAGTTCTTTTCTGATACAAGATGATAAATGTCATCCAATCAAATAAATCATGGTGAAAAAAAAAAAGTTATGCTTCTATTTCAGGAGCATGTTAAACTCACTGTCATACAAAGAGATTAAGTGTAAAGACCGATGGAAGATGCCAAATGTTGTAGTTTAATGATGTTGCAAATTTGTTGGTATGCATTTTACTACCAAAGTTTTTCACCGGTATTAGCTAATGGTACTTCTGCAGAGTTGGATGGCAAAAGTGAACACTGTATATGAAGGTTTTTTTCAGGACATAAACTAGCTATGATGTCTATTTTTACAGTTGTTAATATTTTATTTATTTATGCATGGGTTGAGCAAATCAGTGCCACCCAACCCCAACATTATATATATATATATATATATATATATATATATATATATATATATATATATATATATATATATATATATATATACACACACTAAATAAATAAATTTGCTTGAAATTAGTTAAATCCAGTACATGGTAAAATTACTGAAAGCTACAGTTACAAGAAAGGTTGGTCAGCTTTTAACAATTATTCATTAAATGTGAAAATCACTTTGCTAGCTTGACAACCCTTTTGCCAAAACCTTATTCAGCTTAATCTAAAAAGAAATATGGCACTATTATGTATCACTGGAGATATCCTTATGTTTCAAATGCTGAAATACTACTATCCTGGTTGATATTAAAACACACATTAGCGCACACACACACAAATAAATGCAAATATAAAATAAACATATTAAATATAATTTGATGCAGGATAAACCAATTAATTAAAGCTAAAAAAAAGTAGAAAAGTTTTGAGCAGCTAAAACCATTTAATCTTACTGACAGACTGCCAGAAGCATTCAAATGAAAGGAACAATTTCACAGCGGTACCACCAAGTTCTGCATTCTCAATTTTATATCCCATGCATGATTGTAGCCTTTTCTTCACCTCAATTTAAAACATTACCGTAATCATGTAATTAACTTACATGACCAAGCGAGACTTAAAATGTAGCCATTATCTCAGGACCACAAAGCGTGCATGCATATATCGTATTTGCTCGAGTAAAAGTCGACCCCCCATTGTGAGGGCGTGATTCGAGTATAATAATGTATTACCTTCAGGATTGTGTTTTGGGTTTAAATTTCATGACCTACACTCGAGCAAATATGGTGTATGTATATATATATATATATATATATATATATATATATATATATATATATATATATATATATATATATAAATTACACACACACACACACACACACAATGCCTTTTAAAAGTACTCAGCCCCATCCCTTTTTTCACATTTAAGCGTTTCAGATTCAGAATCTGAAATAGATTAAATTAGGATTGTTCCCCCTGATCTACAAAGCCTTGAGCACCATTTCAAATCAAAAGAAAAATTCCAAGAGCTTTCAACAACTTACTAAAAATGAAAAACTGAAATTATCAGATTAAAAAAAAAAAGTATCATACCCTTTGTAATTGCAAGCCTAAATTTGCTCAGGTGCAATATATTACCTCAAAAAGTCACACATTTGTTGATGGACTCCATCTGTGTAAGAAATTAGTGGATCACCTGCTTTAAATTAATCTGTGAGGATAAATACCGCTCTCTCTGTATGGTCCCACAGTATGATAGAGACTTTCAAAAGAAAGAATCAAAATGAAGACGAAAGAGCATTCTAAGCAAGTCGGGGATGTGATTATGGAGAAACACAAATCTGGGGAAGGGTACAAAACCATTTCAAGGGCATTGAACATCCCTCGGAGCTCAGTGCAGTCCATCGTACAGAAGTGGGAAAAATACGAAACTACCACCACAGTCTAGATCAGGCCGCCCCTCTAAACTTAGTTGCCAGACAAGAAGGGTACTTCTTAGGGAAGTTAATGTGAGGCCAACTGTGACTCTGAATGAGTTGCAGAAGTCAGTGGCTGAGATGGACGATGATGTTCATCTATCGACAATCTCCAAGGCATTCCACAAAAAGGGCCTTTATGGGAGAGTGGCAAGGAAGAAGCCCTGGCTGAAAAAAACCTATATCCTTGCCCGCAAAGAGTTCGCAAAACGTCACCTAGAAGATACTGCAGTTATGTGGCAGAACATCTTGTGGTCTGATGAGACTACAGTGGAACTTTTTGGCCTGAACTCTAAGCGGTATGTGTGGCGCAAATCAAACACTGCACACCAGCCAGGTAACACCATCCCCACCGTAAAGTATGGCGGTGGTAGCATGTTATTGGGATGCTTTTCGAAAGCAGAGACTGGCAATATTGTCAGGATTGATGGAAGGATGAATGGCGCACAATACAGAGAAATCCTAGATAAAAACCTGCGCCCCTCTGCCAAAACTCTCAAACTACGGAAGAAGTTTGTCTTTCAACAGGACGATGATCTAAAGCACACTGCCAGAGCAACACTGGAGTGGCTTAAAATGAAGAAAATAGATGTCCTTGAGTAGCCCAGTCAAAGTCCTGACCTTAATCTCATTGAAAATGTGTCAATACCTCAAAATTGCTGTCCATCACCATTCCCCAACTAACTTGACACAGCTTTTACAAAGAGGAATGGGCAAATATCGCTCTATCACGGTGTGCAAAGTTAATATAGACTTATCCAAAAAGACTACTGGCTGTAATAGCTGCCAGAGGTGGTTCAACCAAGTATTGACCCAGGAGGATGAATACTTAAATTATGATATTGCAGTTCTTTAATTTTTATTATTTTATTGTTTACTATCTTCTTTCTTTTTTGGGGGGGGCACCTGTGAAGAAGAATGTGTGACTCAAATAAAAATTAAGTATATTATATTAATTATCTAACGCATCAAAATCCCAGGCTGTGAGACTCTTAAATGTGATTCTATCTATCTATCTTTCTATCTATATCTATATCTATATATATATATATATATATATCTATATATATATATATATATATAATGACAGACACACACAGTTGTAGTCAAAAGTTTCCATACCCCAATGGAAATTTATAATATTTAGAAATTTCTCAAACAAATTATAGGGGAAATCTTTTGTAGCAAAAGATTTCCTTTTGTGGAGGTGGGGGAAAAAAAAAAGTTACAAGAAATATTTATTCATACCCTGACAAGGAAAATGAAATCAACAGTTGAAGCATATTTAGCAATAATAACCTCTTTTAAAACGATTAGGATATTTGGCATTGAGCTTTTGGCATGATTTATTAACGATTTTTGACCATTCCTCAATGCAAAATTGTTCCAGTTCATTCAAATTCCAAGGACTTATCTTGAGAACAGCATTCTTCAACTCATACCAAAGATTCTCAATCGGATTTAGATCGGGACTGACTAAGCCATTCCAGAACCTTGATTTTATACTTCTTTAACCATTCTGAAGCAGATTTTGATGTGTGCTTTGGATCATTGTTGTGTTTGAAGGTCCAGTTGTGCTTTAAACCAAGTTTTGTAACGGAGGGTTTCAGACGATTGGCTAATATCCTTTGGTATAATAAATAATAATAATAATTTATTTATAGAGCACCTTTCATAACGCAGGGTTCAAGACACTTCACACAAGTTCACAATTACAAAGACAGAAATTATAAAAACACTGACAAAAAACTCAAACAAATACATTAAAACAAATTCAATAGACCAGTTAAAATAACCATGTCAAAACAACAAATCAGAAGGCTAAATAATAAAGAGGAGTCTTAAGCCTTGATTTCAAAGTAACCACTGTGGATGAACTTCTAAAATGCTCGGGCAGAGTGTCCTATAGTCCCTGAGGCCGACAGGGAGACAATAACTCTGAAAAGTAATCTGGTGCCATTCTATTTAGTGCTTTAAACACAATGTAATTTTAAAAGCAATTCTATATTTCAAAGATGCCAGCACAGGAGTTATATATGCTCTTTTGTGTTCTGGTGAGAACCATTGCAGCTGAATTCTGCACAAGCTGTAGCCGTGATAAGGCTTGGCTAGTAAGCCCAGCAAACAGGGCATTACAGTAGTCTTGTCATAGAGGAAATAAAGGAATGGACTACATTCTCTGCATCAAAGAATGACAGAAATGACCTAATTTTGACTATTTCTTAGATGATAAAAATTACACCTTTGTAATCCTTTTAATATGCAACTCAAAATCTGAAGCAGTAAAAGATAACACCCAGATTTCTCACCTCCAATTTTAAATTCGGAGTTAAGTCTATCTTTGACAAATAAAGTTGTTGCCAAGAACCTACTATCAAAACTTTTGTCTTTTCAGAGTTTAAGTGCAGGAAATTTTGGGACATCCAAATTCTGACGGCAATAATACACTCAAGTAAGACTGATGTGAAAATGTTACCAGGTTTCAGAGAGATATAGAACTGTGTATCATGCTATGGAATCCATTTTACCATGTATTGGAACTAAATTTCCTGTGCCATTAGAGGAAAAACAGCCCCATAGAATATTATTACCACCTCCATGTTTGACAAGGTATGGTGTTCTTTTCTTTGTACACTTCACCAGACTTTCTCCAAACGCAACTATTATCAGCGTGACCAAATTGCTTGATTTTTGTTTCACCACTCCACACAACCTTTGACCACAGCTCATATCCATCATTCAACTACCATTTTGCAAACTTTAAGCGATTGTCCTTGTGACGTTTTGCTAAGAATGGCTTTTTCCTTGGCCTGGAACCATCGAGACCTTCACCATGCAATACTGGACCTGTGGTTGAAATGGAAACCCCAGTCCCTCTTGCAGCCAATTCACTTTGAATATCTTTGGCAGTCAATCTTGTATAGTTATTAACCTTTAAATTCTTCTGCTTATTCTTAGTGAAAGAACCTTCTTTCTTCCAGACCGAGGGAGCATTGTGACAGTACCATGAGTCTTGTACTTTTTGATAATAGAAGCAATATTTGAAATTGGGATACTCAAATGCTTGGAAATCTTCTTGTATCCTTCTTCAGCTTTATGACAATAAATAATTTTCTGCCCAAGGTCTTCTCTTTTTCCTCCTTTCTGACTTATTGGTAATGACAACAATCATCCTATACCTTACCCTTGTTTGTGCTCCAAAATCTTTTTTTTTCAGGAAAACTCAAGCCACTGACAGACATCCTAGCTCTATTCACCCAATTAAATTATTGTATCATTACTATTTACATGACAGTATTTCAGTTTAAATAGATCATTGGTATTTTTGAATATTTAGTTATTTTATGGAAGCCTCTTTCCCTGACTTTATTCATCCAAATGTCAAAAGTAAACCTTATACATTTTTTATATTTTTATAAGGAAAAAAAAGCCTGGAATGCATATACTTTATTAATAATAAATGAAACAACTTGCTGGCATGTATACATTACTATAAATGAGCAGACGGGCCCTTCTATATATAATTTAAGGACAGATATCTGCTTTAATGAAGATCTTTTTTTCCCCCACTTGTGGAGGCAGCTTGTGCTCCATCTTTCGGGTGAGACGTCGTTGTAAGTGACTCTGCAGCTGATGCATAGTTCACACACCCTAGTCTTGTATCTTGTAAAGCGCTTTGTGATGGTGGTCCACTGTGACAGGAGCTATATGAAAGTAAAACTTTATTATTATTATTATTATCATCATCTACTAATTTAGGCGGTATCTACAGTGGCCCTGAAGTGCAAAACACAACAACAAATTAGAAAACAAAATAGCAAATTAAAAAACACAACGACAAATTAACAAATGAGAAAAAATAGCAAATCGGTGTACCACGTCACTGATTGGAGGAACAACATGTCAATCACCGCTGCGGAACTCTGGGCGGAAGCACTTGGAAACTAACCGTGGTAAGTCACTTTTTTCTTGTTTGAATTTTAACAATGTTTTGTATTCGTTTATTTCACACTTGTTTTACTAATGTAAGGACTAATAAAAACATTAAAATTCGAACAAGAAAAAGTGACTTGCCACGGTTAGTTTCCAAGTGATTTCGCCCAGAGTTCCGCAGCAGTGATTGACATGTTGTTCAGTCAATCAGTGACATAGTACACTTTGGCCTTTCTCCCCTCCCTTTCCGGTTTAGAGTTAATGTCGGTGCGTTTTCTGATTTACCATTTTGTTTTCTAATTTGTTAATTTGTTTTCCAATTTGTTGTTGTGTTTTGCACTTCAGGGCCACTGTAGGTATTTTTCATTGGTCAGCTCTTAATGTTCATCCTGTTTGTCCAAGATAACTCTGAGCCGGTTTCCTGAGACACTGGAATAAAATCTATTGTAAAGCAATGCATAAAAATGAATGTGTCAGCAGGCCAAAGGTTAACCTACATAACCTACACTTGATGCCATCAAGACAGCTGTCTGTATTTTTCCCCATAGTGATTTGCTTCCTGAGGCCTACAATTAACCAATCAATAGGAACTGCAACAGTAGAATTAGTGCCCAATTTCGGTAAATCAGATTTAATTTTACATTAGCTGGTTAAATGTCCCTAAGCCACTTCAGCTAAAAGTAAACAAATACATTTAAAGTACAGCCTTGTTCACTTGAAACATTCATACAAAACAGAAAACTTTCAACAAAACCATTGGAGAAACACTTAGTTCAACCACAGTAACACAGTTGCAAGTTACTTTTGTATTATAGTCCTTAAATCACACATATTATAGGGATGGAAATAAGACTTCTATTATTTATTGTATTTATTTATTAGCAGACACCCTTTATCCAGGGCGACTTACAGTTGTAACAAAATATCACATTACAGATAAGAGCAGTTATGAAATACAATAAAGTCAATGGTAAATAAGAGCAAATACAAATGAGAGAATACAAATAAATACAGTAAGTAATTGTGTAAGAGCGTTTTCGACTAAATGCAGTTAAACTTATAGTAAAAGTGTTTGCTTGTAAGAGTAAATTCCATTAGGAGCACGTAGCAAGTATAATAAAACGATTTCAAATAAGAGCAATTACACCCATTCCAGGTTTTACTATGCTCTTGATTAGCCCCAGTGCTGCTCAGGTGTGTTATTAAACATGTATTAGAAAACGATTTGGTATCATCAGCATGTCATCTTCCAGCTACAGCAGCCATTATCAGACAGCGAACGCCCGCTGGAATGTCACAGCATCACCTGTTAAACTAATATAAATTCAATCCTCAGTACCAACTTTTTCATTTTGGCTTGCTGTATTTAAAGTTTAGTTCATATCTATTAGACAGTATTAAACAAAGACAAGAGGTCCATACGTATTTCAGTATGCACCAAAACCAACCAATCAATACTTTGCACCGAAAAAAAAGCAACCAGTCCTGCACCCGCTACAGCCAATAACAGCCTGTCACCTCTACTGGAGCTCAGACAGCATCGTTCAAAACAAACCAAGACAATGACAATTCAGTAATATTGTTCCATTGAGATAGCTAGCACTGTCAAGAGACAGAAATAAATAAATAAATAAATAAAGTTTTTTTTTTTTTTTCTCTATGTATGTGAAGGGTACCCAACATTCCAAGTATATAACTCAAGTCACAGTCAACCACCACAGGGTACAGCCTTGATTGACAGGTACTATCACTTAAATAAAACCAAGAATGGATCAAGCTGCTATGCAATAGGAGTCTTGTTTCCATCGCTAAAATTGACTGCAAAATTCTTACTGAATATATAACCTTTTAAAATTTGCTTCCCTTGTTATTGTTTTTTTGGATCATTTGTATATCTTCATGCTGGTCACTCATTTCATATTGGCAGGATGCCCAGTCCTATTTCATAGAGCTAGATTTTTATAGACAGATTTTTGCCTTATGACATTTAATCATCCGAGTCAGTTCGCCAGAAGCTGGATTAATTGTGGGCTCTTTAAACGATTCCAGAGCCCAAGCAGAGGCTCAATAGCTTAAGTGTTAAGATCCAACACATCAACACACTAGTGGAACAGCTTGAGCCCCAGAACAAGGAGGATGTGGAGTTTGTGTCTGGAACTTGGTGATGGAGATTGGTTAATGTGTCAACTGTTCTGAACCAGAGAAGCAGCTACTGTAGCTATGGGGAATTCACTGCAGCTACAGAACATGGAGACAAAATACCTAAAAATGTGACAGTTGAAAAAGTTACAAGAATTTTAAAATGCATTAGTGGATTTTTTCTTTTTTTGAAGCAAGAATATAAAAAAAAAACAGAACCCACCTTATTAATGATG
The DNA here is from genome assembly GCF_017654505.1 of Polyodon spathula. Classification (NCBI taxonomy): domain Eukaryota; kingdom Metazoa; phylum Chordata; class Actinopteri; order Acipenseriformes; family Polyodontidae; genus Polyodon; species Polyodon spathula. Next base: position 29,624,165 of record NC_054538.1, on the reverse strand, counting down.
ATTTAACACAGTGCTTTGATAAGCATTTTTATAAAAAGTGCAAGACTACTCGTTCCACATGTGACCTGAACATCCATCTAGATGACTTGCAGTCACATAAAGTTCCATGAAATAGAAATGTAATAATTACCGAATGGATATTTACCGCCTAAAGACCCGAATCCTGAATATTGTACATCAAAGCTGCTCATCGAGCCTGTGACGCAGTCATGACTCCACCGCCGAGATATCAAAAGGACTGAGCTCACAGACTTCAAAGTAATTTTTCCTTCAAGCCTGTTGCAAACATGGACACAACGACTTTGGAGGATAATGAGTTATATTTCTATTTTAGGGTACCAGGGTTATGATAATAGCCTAATGTTCCCTTTCAAGTATGAAATGTGACCATTACCGAATGGGTCAGTATACTCAAGCCGTTGCAAGGGCAAGATTACCGGAATGTTACAAGGCTAAGCCAAGAGGCTGCCCTGTGCTTTATCACTGAGAACCCCAGTAATTCACTGGGATGAAAAAATTGAGGGAGAAACTCACTATGATGTGCTGTAAGGGTCGATAGGGAGACCACCCTTAACACTAGCTCCAAAACCAGGGTTTTGAGGATCCACGACATTAAGTCTGTAGAACCTAACAAAGGCATGGGGAGTAGCCCACACCGCTGCATTGCATATGTCTTTGACAGATGCACCCTGGAATAAAGCCCACAAAGTTTCCGCCCCTGGTGGAATGAACAGTAAGCTTTTCTGGAGGGGGCAAGTTGGCCAGCCTGCTACCCACTTGGACAACCGTTGCTTAGACAGGGCTTGACCTATAGACAATGCCTGCATCTCGCTCACCTGCTTTGCGGAGGCGATAGCAAGCAAGAAAGCCATTTCAGCTCAGCTGAATGCAGGAGCTGAAATGGAGGCTTTATGATTGCATAAAGCATCACTTTTAGCCTCCAGCGAGGAACAATGTCCTTCATAGGTGGCCAAAGCCACCGAGCTCCTTTCAAAAACTACCCCACCAAAAAATGAGCTCCTGGGGAGGTAGAGTAACTCTTAACATGCCAAGCTGAAATAACTGCAATAGACCTTTAATGTGGTGAAGGATTTCCCCACGCCAAATAGATCCTGCAAAAATTGCAGTATTACTGCCATGGCATCAAACCCACGAGGCAGACACCACGTCTATAAGATGCCCCACTTGTACCTGATGGGCCATGATGCCAGAAGGTCCCTTGTGCCTGGTTGAACAGATTGTGACACGTCAGCAGACTCCATGCTGGCCAACCAGGAGTTGCATTATGGTTGAAAACCAGTTTCATGGTCCAAAATGGAGCTACTAGGAGAACCTTGGCCCAGTGTTGCCTGATTTTCTGGCTGTCCTGGTGATTGATGTATGCCACCAATGTTATATTGTCCGTACGGACAAGCACATGTTTACCTTGAACCTCCTGCAAAAAATTCTGCAAGGCCAGGTAAACTGCCTGCATCTCTAAAACACAGATGTGGAGACCATGGTGACGACCTCCCTTCTGGTGACACTGCCCAGCGCTATGGAGGGACACTATCAACAGGTGGTCGCAGTTCAGCATGGGCTAAAAAACCCTGCTGTTGAACCAGGCCTGGAGAGGGAGCATGCCCAGGAGACCCAAAGGAAGTGTCTGGGAAGCTGCTGTCATCTGGTCCAGAGAACGTCACTACCATGAGTGCTCCGTTGAGCTGAAAGAGCACCACACTGGCAGCTATTGTCTGCAGTCTGCCATCCAGCATGGTGACCAGCATGGGCCAAGCACACGCCAAGATAGGAAGCTGTCTGGAGGGGGTCTATCATGCGAATAGCCCGTTTTTGCAGCGGAGCTGCTACCTCTGAGACACCACAACAGCGTCCTGTGGGTCCATGACTGATTTCGTCATCACACCAAGTTAGGGGGACTGTGCTTGAATTGCAGTGAATCGCTGGTCTGAACACTAGTAAGCACCTAGATGTCTGTGGTGCACTGACGCCAATATAGTCCAGATGGTAGCAAAATCCTAGGGCTGCTGCTTAGCCTGTGGCAGGTTTTTAGTTCACCAGGCACAGAGGGATCACAGCAAATGTGACTGCTAGGCTACCAGGATGCTATTGTAGTTCACTAGCCATGTGGCGAACAATCCCATTGAATAGGCTCTTTTGAGGATCACCTCAGAAACCTGGCACTGCTTGTTAGGGAGGCAGCGTCCGTGGATAGGTGTGCCAAAATTAGGCACCAGGACTAAGGCATCAGTGGAAGCCTCAACCGGTGGAAAATGGGCCCGGCCCCACTTTTCTGCATCATGCACCCCATACAAGTCATCCATTAAAATGGGGAACAGCAGGAGCTGTTGCCAGAGGGTCTCAGGAAGACTAAATTTCATATAGAAAATCTGGGTAACTGGGGGGGGATACAGGAGAGGCAACAGGCTCATCGTCAAAAATGAATTGCCTTGTTTCCCCTGTTGCAATGGCCCACTTGATTAGCGGTATGAGTTCTGCTAACAGGGAGACCTTAACTGCAGGGGATGTGAAGCAACAAAGTACTTATCTGAACAAGGCTCTCCAATCAGGTCAGTCCTGAAATGGTCTGTGATCGCAGTCCTTTTGATACCTCTGGGACGGAGTCATGACTGTGTTACAGGCTCGGTGATCAGCTTTCATATACAATATTCAGAATTCGGGTCTTTAGGTGGTAAATACCTATTCGATAAAGGTTACATTTCATACTTGAAAGGGAACTGCCCATTATGCAGTCATCTGGAGTTTTATGGAATTGTATTTGTTTTCTAGGGACTAGTTCCCACACAGACCCAACAACAAGAATGGATACGGCTCAATATCTATATCAAGTTATCACTCACATTACTTGTACCTACTTTGGTTCCACAATCATTCATCAAAAAAATATAAATAAGACTTCCTGCATTGCAGACCAGCAGTCAATTACAATTGTAATTGTGCAATTCATAACTGCAATTACAATGTAATTGTAGTTGAACCTTGGCACATCTACGTTATTTTAATTACACCACATAATGGATCTATTACAGTTCAATTATGCATTTATTTGTCATTCAATTATTGTATTTTCAATCACTTTTGGTGACCTACTTTGTCTGAAAAAAATAAGTCATAGTATGATTCTGTATTTGTATCTGTGGTCATTGCTTGATTATTTAGAATAGAGTTTACATGTTAATGTGTGCAGTTGTTTGTGTTACTTAAGTGTAATTGTAATTATAATTGTAATTACTGCAGCATAATTAACTAATTGTAATGGAACAAAATAACATTATAATTCTATTGCAATTTAAGCAAACAATTGTGCTGTAGCAGGTCTGCAGCATTGTATTAAATTAGTACATTTCTATAATGGGTGTAAGGGTAAAATCTTGGTTATACAGTAAAACAGCCCAGGATGAAAACTGGTTAAATACAGAATGCACTGCCAGAAGAACTCCGACAACCCTTGAATCACAGCCTGTATAAACGCCTCTCACCGATAGATATTCCAACCTGAAGTTGCTCACAGTAAAATATCTATTAATTCTCTTACCTGCCAGTAAGCAAAGCCTACCAGCTGTCCACCCTAATCCTCTATGAAACATTTTGTTGCTTAAGAGGGTTCTTAAATCTATCGCAGCTTTTCAGAAGATAAATGACTACATATTAATGTTAGCATAATCATTACCACCACAACAACTTAGGAAATCTATCATGTTTAAAATGGTGTACAAGCAAGTTTATGCAAACAAATTGGGTAAAACTGTGCCCCCAACACACAACCGCAGTGATGATTAAAGGTCATGGGGTTTATGGCAAACCATGTTTTTAACAAGATAAATTCAATTATAACAGTGGCAAAAAAAAAGCACTCCAGCAACAACTTAGACACAGAAACCAATTATCCATTTCATACCACATGGACTGGACCATTTATCATGTTTCATGATAATATCAGGAATGCACACAAAATGCAATTGAACGATGCAACAAATTGCTAACTATATTAGAGCAACACCACCCCCACATGCACAAATCAGCAAGTGTTATGCATAAAATACTGTGCAATTAAATGTATAAAGCATACAATGACTTCTGAACTAACTTTCTCTCAAAACACCTGCCTATAGTGAGCCTGCTCAATTTGTCACCTTTGCATCGACTGCTTAAATACAGCAATTTGGTTCTTAATAACAAATCAAGAATGATTATGCCTTTGGAGCATCAGCCGGTAGCTAGTGTGCAGTGTGGTGGGAAAGCAGAAGAAAAATCTTTCATCATCTAGTATTATTGAATCTTGCTACAAGCCCATCTATCATGCCGCCGAGACAGCTTGGAATGATAGTGCCAGACCCTCACATTACTGCTCCTTGAACTCTGTCTCATCCATCTTTTGCATCATTCCCGATTTGCTGCTAAGTATCATCACGGCGCTGAAAAACTGAGCGTGAACCTGTAATGCCTTTAACCCACAGAGCCATTCTCATAGTAATTGATTTTTTTATTGCTGATCCAGTCTTCCGAGCTCTTGCCGAGGCTGACATTTGATCAAAATAGTGTTGCAATACAGTGACTTCATTTATTCAAAAATGTACTAGTCTCATACAGCTTTTTGAAGTAAATGACACTGAGGATATAATGACAGCAGGGATGGCCTTAAAACAAAATCTAAGTGGCAATCGGAACCTGACTTCTGGCATCACAGATTGAAAGGGTTAATGTCTCTGAAAATACTGGATTAGCATATCACACAATAGCACTAAAGCATAATTTCAAAATGTGAAGAATGGATATTGTAATTTTTGTCAAAGATTTAAGCCTGCCACACACCAGATGATGTGATTTTTCATTGGGCGACAATATACTTTCACAGCAACATGACCACACAACACAGAAGCAAAGCGACAGATTTGAAAACAGGTCAGCTCTATAAAACTATTACCAACTGCTATTGACAAAACTATGATCAAGACTGGTACATATTTGTCAACATGATGAAGTAATTGTGAATGTCTTCTCTGAAGGTATTTCAACATACATGGCAATAAATCATACATACCAGTGTTATCCAGTCCCTTTGAAATGAACGCCCATATATTAGCTTTCAAATATGTATCTTGAAAATTGTGATCTTTTCATAAAACTCTGGGTATTTTTCCATGGCAAGTATTATTTTCCTCCATCTTTTTGTATAATGCTTCACCCTGCTGGATCACATGCATTGAAGTTTTTCTCCTTATTGCTCAATTCCCTAGTTGTCGCACAACAGATTGCAAAAAATAGGATTCAATCCTATTTATTTTCCATCGCCCCTGCGTCACCTGTCATGTCGCCTGTGGTGTGAAAGATACTTATCAAAAAGTATAGGTTCTATTAATTTTGTTGCATCGCTGCACAGTTTCTTGTGTCGCATCGTGTCTGACGGGTAGCAGCCTTTAGTGTTTTAATTCTGCTCCATACGAAAGCTATTATAAAACTTTAATAAATCAAACTGTCCCCAGTGGCAGGCTAGAATTCAGTTTCCAATTCAAATTATTTTTAATGTATGGCTTTTTATTATTTTGCATTTTTGACATTAGTGTTGAATTCCAAATGCCTCCTTTTTCCTCATTACCGTGCATCAACCAATCCAAACTTATCAGCACAGTTTTTAACAACCCCTGTCTAAGCACACAGAAGGTTAAGGAAACAGGATGGTAACCAGGAGGTACCCGGTTCAAATCCCAGCTCAGCCACTGACTCATTGTGTGACCCCAAGCAAGTCATTTAACCTCCTTGAGCTCTGTCTTTTGGGTGAGACTTTTTGTAAGTGACTCTGCAGCTGATGCATAGTTCACACACCCTAGTCTCGTATATTGTAAAGCACTTTGTGATGGTGGTCCACTATGAAATGTGCTAGATAAAGATTATTATTTATTATTATTATTATTATTATTTATTATTATTATTATTATTATTATTGTTATTGTTATTATTTATTCAATTCTCCTCTGTATTTGACTGTCACTTTAACTTCCATCCATTTTTTCTTTCTTTTGGCATTTAAAATTGGTAAATATTTCTATTTGAATTAAATAAAAAAAAAGAACTAGGTATACAATCTAGGGAGATAATGTACATTTAGCATGCACCTCCTTTTTCTAGAAAGCTGTTGTTGTCTAGCCTGTCCAGCTAGGACTGTCTTTGGGTTGTGCACATTCAGACATACTAATGGAAGGTCAAAGGAGAATCGGACAGCTGCTCAGTGTAGTCTAGTAAACAAATATTTCATGGATCCATCAAAATGTTCAAGTTTTTGTAATATGGGATTTCATCTATTAAAGCTGCCTTTTATGGAGAAGTTCCTCACACATTTCCAACATTTACAAGAACCTTTCAGTGTATTTAACCTTAAATGTACAACTGGACAATCTTTATTGGTATTGACGGCATGGCAATTGGTGTGGCCATTTCCCAACGATTACTCATGCAATTTCGATCATGTGAAGGGCAATCCATTTGCAGCAAGTTATTTTGCTGGTGTCGTTGATATTTTGTCCAGTATACTGTATATGAAAATCCCTGAACCACTGAGATCAAATATCTGGGTGTGGCTCAGAGGATGAAAAATATGAACTCCCCACAAGATAAAAATCAATTTAGAACTCTTAAGGCCATGCTTTTCAAGAGATCCTAACTAATAAGCTGCCCTGCCAATAAAGTTTAGCTTTTGCAAGTGCAAGGCAACGTCATTACTCAAGAACAGTAAGCACATGACAAAGTAAATTGTGTTTCATCATGTTTTTTCCTCCAGCTGTAAGAACACACCGATCAATACTCCTTTGGTGAAAGAATTTGCTACTGAAATTTTCATTTGTTACAAACAGGACCAAAATGCCCCTAAGCATCCTCTGTCACTTCCAGTTTGGGAGAAGACCCACTAATAAACCAAAACCCTTGGGTCATCAGCAACAATAGGCAACACAATGCCAGCTCTTATTAAAGGCAATCCCAATCAATGGCCCCAAAATTTCCTTTAAAATTACCATCTTTTGTATCTTCATAGCAGGATGTCAGATTTAAAAGTGCTAGTGAGATATAGGACATGTCACAATAGTTAATATTCAACTTGGTTTTAGCACCAGGGTTGCATAGCCCCAAGGCATTCTGGCCCCAGTTAACAATACGATTTTGCTTTACAGTCATTCAGATAAACAAGAAGTATATTCTTCTGCTCAAAAGTGCAGAAATGTTCCTATTTGTTTAACATCTGATTGAAAGAAATAAAACTTGAGAAAAGCACACACTCACACAAAAAAGTGTAAACCTTTCACATCTCTAATGCTCTAATTTGTGAACCACTAACAAACATACTTTACATCTCACATAAAATGATCTGCAACATTTCCCCTTTGGTAATATATTTTGCATATTGCATCATGAATTCACATTCACAGTTCTTTTCCTTTATAAATAAACATTGACTTACAGGGGTTCAACTTGTATTTGAAAAATATGTGATACTACTTTGATCCCTAATTAGCATCTTAATGATTTGCATTTAGAATATAACTATTTATTCATCAATCAAAATTATATGTGGTTTGAGGCAGTGTGGCTTACATTTTAAAGCTTAGGAGCTGGACCCTGGGTTTTTATAAATGCATTTCTATTTTCAAAACTACATACAAGCTGTTATTAGGCTATTCTTCAGCTTTCATAATTTGGGAATCAAAGGGGTAAATACTGTACCTCGAACAATCAGTTGAGCAAAGTTTGATACTCCTGAGCCTCTGTCAGACTGAGTCACACAGCGATACAGGTCTTGATCCAAAGTTGTCACTTCCCGTAATCGAAACGATGCTGCAAACCTCCTGTGGTTTATGTTCTTTGTCTGTGCCACTGGAATGTCTTCCCCATTCCGTTTCTGTTAGATTTAAAAACAAACAAAAAAAAAAGCCTTATACAACAAAATAAAAGAATATAAACAATACAGTTAAAATCTTTAGTACCCAGGTGTGAAGACAACATGCTTTATTTCGTTGGAGAGGTGGCTCAAATCACAAAAGCACTGTGCTGTCACCAGTCCAGGGCCTCCCACTAGGGACTCTGGAAGGCCTCCTGCAAAATGGTGTCTCAGTGGGAGACAAGGGAGAGGAAATGGAGGGTGTGGTGCATTATTGCGTTCGGGGGGTGGGGGGTGTCGAGGAGAAATCCTAGATCCTGTTCAGTTTGTTCTCGAGGGGAGGCTGTGCAGGGTCCTTACCCCCCTTCACACTCTTTGGTGGTGCAGAGGGTGCATCCTCTTCAGGTGCGGCCTCTCCCTTTTCCCTTTCAAATGTTTTATGTTTTGGGGAGAGGGACAGGTGTTTTAGCTGGCCTGCAAGTGTGGCCTGAGCAGGTCGTCCTTCAGAAAAGCTGGCACGTTTGAAAGGATGAACAGGCCAGCGAGTGGTTCAACAATGATAAACATCCCCACCACTGCGAGAGCCCTCTCGATTGGTGTTCACAGCAGCTTCCGATTTCAGGAAAAACACTTTTGGAGTCCGCCACGATGGCCGATGGTCCGACTACCTTTGCTATGGCATGGACAAAGTCCTCGATCAAGAGGGTATCTCTGAGGAGGCACCTGACCCAGAGTCTCCTCGTAATATTTTTAAAAAGGGGTTGCAGCAACTGCAACCACATGAGCCCACCTCATTGGGGCCTATGGAGCTTACCCACTCATTGTTTTTTAATGTTTTATTTATTGAATTATTAAAAAAAAAAAAACACGCACACACACACGACAGACAAACCATGTTTCTGTAGTGTAAAGACAGAGCAGCAGCACTGATCCAAAACGTGGAAAAAAGCATGACTAGATAACAATAAACCAGGTTTCTAAAACCAAAAGGTGCCCCCTGGATAGGACATAAAAATTATTGTATAAGGTGACTTATGTTTTTTTTACAAAGCATATGCTGGTAGACCTTACCTGCAGCCATAGCTTATTATTCACTGCATCCCTTCCAGTAGCGATACACTGAAAAGTAGCATTCTGTCCAGCATTGACTTCCACATCACCAAGTCGCAGAAAGTGAGGAGACTTATCTGCAAGGGAAGGAAAAAAAAAAAAGGTTTTGCAGTTCAAAACTGTTCAATTTTGTTGTGGTGTACCTATTCCATTTTTCAAGTAGCAAGATCAAATTATATTTTTCTGCTGTTCACTTGCCCATTCTAGCCCTACCCCAAAAAGGCTTGCAGTAACTCTACTGCAATCCCACAGTATACATTTTTAGAAAGAGTAAAATAAATTACTATTATATATTTTTTTTTTTTTTTTAGGTTATTACATTTTTTCACATGGAAATGGTGAAGTCACCATGAATTGAGTATCCATGTCCACTGTTTATCCTGTGTTTACTGGATAAACACTGATTATTTCATTATCTCTTTTTTGTATCTGGGCTGTTTTATCTTTTTTTTTTTTTTGGTATTAGTTAAAACTGAAAATCAGAAGCCCTAGTTGTAATATATATGGATAAGTTCTATAATTGTATCTAAGCCCACATGAAAAAGTGATAAACAGGTGGTCATAATTAACCCTTTTTTTTTTAAAAAAAAAACCCTTTTTTAATTCTCAGAACTTGCATCTTTTAAAAACAAAATCATTAAATAAATACAAACACAAAAATGACGGCCCAAACTAGGATGCTAAAGAATAATTAGAGACCAAGAAATAAAATTTCAAAAAACTGCCTTGTGAAAACAGACCTACAACAGGTATTGTGAATATGCATTAGCATTCAAAATGAATTCCTTTGTATATGTTAGTCTAATTTGCATGCCCTAATTTTCAGAGAGAGGTGCAGTTTGTTTAACTGTGGACAGGTTATTTTATCTGGAAAGTGTAAACACTGGAGGGAGGAACAACCAGATAGACTTGCTGCTGCAATACGTGGCTTGACAATAGTTCCAATACTTGATGCAGTATGAAATATATTAACCAGGGATTCTATTGAGTAACTATTTCATTTTAATTAAGCATCATAAATAATCATGCCTATTAATAAAGGCTTACTAGACTGTTCAAATACAGTAGTGCTTAATAACTTTGCTTTTTGTCTGGGTTTATTTATTTATTTATTTTTTAAAACTTCACTGAAGAGAACTTAAAAAAAAAATAAAAAATAAAATCAAAACTTATGTCCTGTACATGTCCCCATAAGTCCATAAAATTTTTTATCTGGGTACAGCATACCTGGATAAAAATTTTATGTGAGACATACCTTCCTACAGCTGTGCCTGTAATGACGCTGACAGTTACTGAACTGGGGTGTCCTGGCACCTCTATGGTGTGCACATCTTAAATTAAGTTAAACTGCTCAGAAGTGAAATAAATAAAAGTTGTATTAATAGTAACCATCTGGGGCACCAAACTGTTTAAAACGTTCTGGTAGACCCCGTGGTTTTGACAAATTTTTCACCCCCCCAGTTACCATTTCTATATATAATATCCATATATATATATATATATATATATATATATATATATATAAATATTTTTTTATATATATATTTTTTTTTTTTTTTTTTTTTTTTTGCTGAGACACTCTCATTTTTACTGTTCAATCTTTTCCAAGTTACTGTTTTTGTAATAGTAAACACACAAAATTGAACAGGTGTGTCAGCATAAAATTAGAACCACTTTCAGTGTCTGCACAATGCTGTGCACTACCTATAAATTAAAATATGCAGCTTATTAAAGGGAAGTGCGAAACAAACAAACAAACATGTACAAAATGTAATAATATGGATGGTTTATTGATAGACATAGTGACATATGTATGTCAACATTTAAAATGTTCCTTACTCAGCTTTGTTTTAAATGTAGTGCCGGATGCGACAGTTTTTCACTTTTTGCCATGAGACATTACTAAGCTCAATTACCACAGCTAAACCAGCTGCTACGAGACTTTTGAAAAGTAAACGTTCCCTATAGCAGTGCAATGTGGTGCTGACAGGTTGAAACAATAAGAACCCGTCCTCAACTGGCAATGCTTAGTCCTAACTGGCTGAAACACTAAATGCAGCCCTTACACAGCAGTGCTAATTGGTTGAAACAGCTAATTCATGACAACATGTTACAGGCAGTGCAGCTCAACAGTTCTGAGTTCAGCTGCACCAACAGCATTCCCACTTCCAGCATCCTTAGGCACCAAAATAAATAAATAAATAAATAAATTGATGTGCCAAGTATTTAAATTACCTGCCCCAGACCAATGGAATCTAAGAGACTTCAGTACATCATCATGAGCTACATTAGTAAATATTGAGTCGCCCTTTTATCAATCAGCATTTATTTCTACATTTGTTACAGTCACAGGTACATAATATACCTAAATGTTTATCATTAAACGAATACATGTTTAAATTATTAGCAAGTACACACGTTTTTATATGAAAGCTGAACATTAAGATCAGCGAGTAACAAGTTACAAGTTTTTGATTAAAATAATTGTAGCCAGCTTTTTTCACTAAAGTAAATCAGGCTAATGTGATTGTAAAATGCCACTTTTATATATTTACTACTGCTTAATCTAAGTTAATAAAAAGTAAGATACAGGTGGGAATTGAACCTAATTTTGTATTCTAAAATCCAACATTCAATTTAATAACAGCCTGACACTCTCGTCCTTACCTTTTTACTTTTAATAATGGTCTTATACTCTCTTACTTCAGATATTTTTGCGAGTAATAAATAAAAAACACATGCCTATATTTAAGTATTAATATTTTGTGCAGTCTCCTCTCCTGACTGTCTACCAAGTTCTCATTCACTTAGTTTTTTTCTTAGTGCTGTTAGCTAACATTAGCCACGGTGCAGACCTTCGGTCAAACCAGTGGTGCACAACTCAGGTAACAGAGGGCAGGTGTCAGTGCAGGTTTTTATTTCAATTGTACCCTAAAATTACTTTATTGGATGCTTAATTGGGCCAATTAACTAATTTAGGGTATGGTTAGACCGGCCCTCCATGACCTGAGTTGTGCACCACTGGGTCAAACGAATATATAAAATTTGTATTTTTTATATAGCGCCTTTCATAGTGGACCACCCACAAAAAGCATTTTACACAGTTAGGCTGTGAACTGTGCATTATATGCAGAGTCACTTACAATAGGGCATTGATTTAACATCTCATCCGCAGAATATGTTCATGTAGGGAGAGTGTATTGGGATTGTTTATAAAAAATGTGGGCCATAACTTGAATCACTTAATGAACAAGGTAAAAATATAAAGTGAAATTTGAAAATTTTCTGTTTAGTTATGGTTTGTGTTGGTTCCATATTATGTACATATTTTGACCCTGGGAGACTATAAGTTTGTGGGTGGGTGGGTGGGGTTAGGCATCTATGGTAACCATTACATTTAAAGAGACAATAGTTTTGTTATACATGAACATTTTTGCTGGAAAGGTTTTTTTTTTTTTTTTTTTTTTTTTAGGAGAGCATCTGTTCATGTTTATTATGTTCCACATTTACAACCTCTGCAGATGACATCTTCCATCTTTCCTCTTACCTTTAGCTTGTCATTTCTCTACTTATCTTCATTTATATACATCAAAGTAGACCCATCACCAAGAACCCAGGAGCAGAATAATTACCATAACTATAATTACTTACCACATGGATAGCTCAAAACCTGGATGTCATCAATTGCAATGTAACCCGTCTTCCCCTCCGAGACTTCAGCTTCAAATATAACCTGTCAAATTGAAAGGAATGCAAATGTTTACAGTATATCATTTCAGCTGAATTTCCCCAGGTTGATTTGACAGGCACAAAAAGCATATCCTTACATTTGTTTTATGTTAATTTACATTATATATGGCACAGAATTGGAATACGTTGAAACATAGATGGTATTTAAAGTTAAAATGAACTCAAATATAACCACACAGTTGCAATTTACCATAAAGGTGAAATAAGTGATCATTTTGGAGAGAATGTAAATAGAATATGCTTTGTGTTCCACATGATTCAATATTTTGCATCGGTGACAAATAAGATTTAAAAGCAAATTCTGTGGCCAGCATTGTTTGACTTCAACGATAACTCAACATCTACAGCGATTCTGTTCAATATGTAGTTACAGTTTCTTACGGATTTAATTGACACACGCTTGAGCTAATGCAAAAGTCAATTCCAATGTTTCATATTGTAACAGTCCTTTACAGACCCCATCACACTGTGATAAACAACAATGACGTTCAACCATTAAAATGCTGGAAAAAAAAAAAAAAAAAAAAAAAAAAATGTACTGAGCCTACATTCACATTGGTTTATTTTCTACACACCATTACCTAGAATGCTGAAGGTGGCAAATTCAGTGTGATTAGCATTTCTGGACTATTAATCAAATAACTGAACTGTAAATGAGCACACATTTGTGTTTTGCCTTATATTAGTATTGGTATTATTAAAGTATTATTGGTAATGGTATTATTATAACCGATTCATAGTTCGTAATATATATATATATATATATATATATATATATATATATATATATATATATATATAATATATATATATATATATATATAAATATTGCAAAAAACTTTGTTAACGCATCAGTTAAGGTTGCTATTAAAACGATAAAAAGAGGGAAATGCGATGTTAGGGTTTTTAACCCCAACACTGCATTCTTTCCCACCCCCTTACAAGCAGTTGAAGGGGCAACACAAGTAACCTCAGACAACCATTATCAGTTAAGACGAATAACATACAACTCTGCAGATACAACACGAGACATCCATCTGCACTGCATAAGGATGGATATTGACAGACGCATGAGCGTGCTATCTGCCAACATAGTTCTAAAACACTGAGAATACAGAACATACTGGTATTACAGCACAACATATACAGCCCAACTGTGACTATGAGGCCATGCCTCGCATTAAACTGCATTCTGTTGCTCATGCAGTATGACACTGAAAATCTCTTGGTTGATCTGTGTTGTCGGTGCTGTCCTCTCAAACTGACATGACACAGCACATTCCACTCGCCCATGTAAACACAGTTTTATAACGGTGTACCTCATACACTTCAATTTTTGCAGGTGACAATATAATTGTGTCTGACATATGTCGCAATGGTGTCCTCTTCTTAAAGTCTCCTACCAGATCTGCACAAGCTGTGCCTAGAGATACATGACACCCAACACACTGGCATGGCAGTAGACCTCATAATCTGCTGCACTGTTACCTAGGTAGATCCCGGTCTGGGCAACCTAGACGTCAGATAGACGTCTCTCAACATACAAGCAGAATCAACTACTTACGACATACACCAACAAACACAGACGAGAACGCGGGAAGGTGCACGAGACGAATTCCCCAAGACCCCTCCCTCACACGATCAGGAATTCCAAATTGGTGAAGTGCATACAGTGTTACTTTCTGGGTGAACGTCATGGTACGGCACAGACGTATACAGTTCCGAACATCAATAAGATACAACAAAAAAAATTAGATTAGAGAAACATATCTAAGGACAGTCCTACGTTCACCACACCCACGGTTTCACTTACAGGTTGTGTGCCAAAGTGAATGTCTTCTCAATCTTACGAAGAACCCCCCCTAACGTGGGGATTGCTCTTCCGGGGGGGGGGCAACCGGAATGTAATCTCTCTAATGACATAGAGAAGAGTGGGGGACGATACCGCAGGAAACAATCGAGTTATCCGTAAATTAACTCGGGGGGGGGGGGGGGGGGGGGGGGGGGGGGGGGGGGGGGGGGGGGGGGGGGGGGGGGAGGGAGAGGGGGGTGGTGGGGGTGGGGGGGTGGGGGGGGGGGGGGGGGGAGGGGGTACTATATTTATTTTACAAAAAAAATATGTTTTTGGGGCCATCTAATATATATATATATATATATATATATATATATATTATCTATATATATATATATATATTTATTTTACAAAAAAAATATGTTTTTGCTGTCATAATATATATATATTATATATATATATTATCTGTGTAATTTTTTTACATATTCTACATAAAAAGTTAATATTTCTGTTATGTATATAAAACGTTTATTTTACTGTGTAAACATTTTGCCAACTATATACATATGTTTGTTTTTGTTCAGACTTTTGTATCCTTTTTGGGTTATTGAATATGACTATCTAGTACACCGGTGCCTAAAGGGTTGGATAAGTCTCCACCCCCCTGAGTTAATACTTGGTGGAAGCACCTTTGGCAGCAATTGCAGCTGTGAGTCTGTTGGGATAGGTCTCTACCAAATTTGCAAATCTAGATTTGGCAATATTTGACCATTCTTCTTTACAAAACTGTTCAAGCTCTGTCAAGTTTCTTGGGGAGTGTTGATGGACAGCAATCTTCAAGTCATGCCACAATTTTTAGATTGGATTTAGGTCGAGGCTCTGACTGGGCCACTCAAGGACATTTACCTTTTTGTTCCTTAGCCACTCCAGTGTAGCTTTGGCTGTGTGCTTTGGGTTGTTGTCATGCTGAAAGGTTACCTTCCATCCCAGTTTCAGCTTTCTTGCAGAGGGCAGCAAGTTTTCCTCAAAGGCTTTTCTGTACTTTGCGCCATTCATTTTCCCTTCTATCCTGACAAGTGCCCCAGTACCTCCTGATGAGAAACATCCCCATAACATGATGCTGCCACCACATCATTCTTCACAGTAGGGACGGTGCTGGGTTTGTACCAAACACTTCGCATTTAGGCCAAAAAGTTCCACTTTAGTTTTGTCAGAGCTCAAAACTTTTTGCCACATGGCTACAGATATACTGTAAAACTGGATTCAAGGTGGGCTTTCTTGAATAATGGCTTCCTTCTTGCCACCCTACCATACAGGTTAGATTTGTGGAGTGCTTGGGATATTGTTGTCACATGCACACTTTGACCAATCTTGGCCATAAAAGCCTGTAGCTCTTGCAAAGTTGCCATTGGCCTCTTGGTCACCTCTCTGATCAGTCTCCTCCTTGCTTGGTTATCCAGTGTGGATGGACAGCCTGATCTAGGGAGGGTCTTGGTGGTGCAATACACCTTCCACTTCTTAATAATCGTCTTGACTGCACTCCAAAGGATATTCAAGGCCTTTGATATTTTTATACTCATCCCCTGATCTGTGCCTTTCAACAACTTTGTCCCAGAGTTTTTTTGAAAGCGCCTTGGTGCTCATGGTTGAGTGTTGGCTTTGAAATGCACTACCCAGCAGAGAAAACCTACAGGAACTGTTGAATTTATCCTGAAATCATGTGAATCCCTACAATTTAACATAGGTGGAGGCCACTTAACTTGGTGTGTGATTTTGAAGGCGATTGGTTATACCTGAGCTAATTTAGGATTGCTATTACAAGGGGGGTGGACACTTATCCAGCCAAGCTATTTCAGTTTTTATTTTCAATTAATTTTCTACAAATTTCTAGAATATGTTTTTACTTGTAAGTTGTGGGGTATGAGGTGTAGATAAATAAATTTTAAAAAATATATATTTTAATGCATTTTAATTTCAGACTAAGGCAACAAAGGATAAACATTTTGAAAGGGGTTGTAGACTTTCTATAGGCACAAATAGAGATAGATAGACAGACAGATACAGATAGATAGAGAGATTGGTAAACTTGAACACAATTTGAAGTAACTAATCCGTACCATTTACACCAAGGGTGTTTTCAGTCTGGGTCCGTTCAGAGGATTCGTCCGCATTCGATACGTTTGGTGTGAAGTGTGAACCGCACCGAGTCCAACGAAAGAGGTGATCTCTGTCCGTTTGACAAAAACCAAGTCTGGTTCGCTTGCTAAATTTCAAATGTGAACAACTGCTCGACTTGGTCCTTTTGCACATAATAATAATAATCTTTATTTTTATATAGCACGTTTCATAGTGGACCACCATCACAAAGCGCTTTAGAAGATACGAGACTAGGGTGTATGGACTATGTACCAGCTGCAGAATCACTTACAAAATCTGGACAGTGGGAGAAACTGAAGCTCTGACAGAAACCAAAATCCAAGCCGAATTGGATAAAACTCACAAGAAAGTAAAATATATTCAGTCTTTTCTTAAATTACTGTGTTTAATGTCGACAGTAGGAGAACTGTGCAGAGTGCTCCCCAGTGCTTTCTTCCACAGCAATAAGTAATAATCTAAAACATGCTATATTAAAAACAGGAACAATACATCAACAGCTGCCTTGCAGGACATTGTAAACACTTGGTTCACACACCGTATAAAATTAATTGACTTCACTTAAACTATATTGAATAAAAACGGGCTCGATACTGGGAAAAACCAGACAGAGTCCGTTTGAAACAGACCCAGTGTGAATGTGACAAAATAAAGCACTACTCAAAGTTTGGACAACTCCCTCCCCAATATTAGTTATATGGTATTTTTTTAAATTATTTTTTTTAAATATCAAACAAATGAGCACATGTTCAGATGAAAAATGACAGCATATCCAACAAGTCAGCTACAATTCATAAACTTAAATTTGAATAAATTGACTTCCCTGATAAAGCAGGGATGAACCATTTGGTAAAGATATGTTGCATCTCAGTGGCAGGGCTTGAAATTAAGTGGTCATGCAGCAATTGCCACCTTAACTTCAAAATGGCCATTTTATGATAGATACGTTTTTGTTTTTCAGTTCATCCATAAATGCAACACAGAAACGCAGCATGATGTATGTGTCATGTGGGAACAAGATTTCTGAGTTTAGTTTATGTTAAACTATGTACAATGTGCTATTAAAATTGAACATAAAACAGGTCACATGGATTAGTGATGTCCTTGCTATGTCCTTGCAAGCACGAATCTAGGTTGCTGGTTGAAACACACAAACAAAAACACACCATTTCTGAATAATTACGTTAAACTGTGTCATTTCTTTTTGTGGCCAATAATTTGTTTTATATATGAACCCTAAGTAAATGTACACAACATCCTACACTGTGGCCTCCACTTAAGCAGAGTGGCCTTGGTTCCCTCAACAAATTTATTGAACGGAAGGCTATTTTGGCCTTGCTGTTTTTGTTGCCAATTTAGAGTCCTGCAGTGGTATAGATTTTAGCAATCTAAATCAAAACAATGCAGCACTAACTTTGTCCCACCCCCTACTGCACAGTACAGGTCACAGAAAAGCAGTGGACACGCACTGAGGCTGATTAAAACTTAGTTGTCATTTGAATAGTAAACAACGTTAACCGCTTCAGAGATTTTTTTTTTTTTGTAATTTGTGGACGTTTTTTGCTTAAGTGCAATGCACACAGGACGGCGAAGGAATAAAAAAGGGCTATCTACAGAAGGAAGACACGGAGTTTGCGTTACAGGAATAGTGCAGTAGTTTCTTTTTTTTCTCTCCGTACTAGTCCGGTATGCATTGGCCCCCGAAAGAGATGAATTTCAGGGCGACCCCTCAATTTAATGATTTCCGAGAAATCGCGATTTTGTTAGACCCCTATTTATAATATAAAGAAAACGTGCATCAATTAGGAATTATATAATTCCAATAATTGAGATAGGACTGCAACACATTAAACAGTATGGCCATGCAATCCACAAAACTCCAGCTCTAGGTAGTAAACATCAATATGAGAAAAGTAAATCCGTATAGCTGAAGTGGCCTCCAACTCAAATCACTGTAAAGCAAAGCATTACACTGTGGTGAGCGATAAAACTATTACAACAAATCACTATTTGCAGGTGCAATTCTTTGACTCAGACATTAGATGTTCAGTTACAGTGCATTAGTTCAAAGAAACATTAGCATTCACTAATGCAAAAATGCTACTAATGCCTCACAAATATCTGGGGGATATTTTTTTTTATAAGCTTGGCTTAAAAAAAAAAACGAAAAACAAAAAAACAACTGACAGTCCATTTATTAGAAACAGACACTGTCCTCCATTTGCAGCAGCTACGTTTCAATTTTAGTGCACCATCTACAAAAAGAGACTGATCATAATACTTTGCTTTTAGCAATAACTCCCATTCCTTAGAGTGGTCTGTTCTTTAATGTGCGTGTCATTATTTGTCCCATAAATCTTAAGCTTCAACATCATTGTGACTGATGGAGATGAACAAATTATGATATAAATCTTTTGGAAAGCTATGTTACTGTGCAGAGAAGCAAACAGAAGCAGTAGAGCTTTAACAGTTCCAATGCAGATCAGTGTTCTTAAAAGAACAGCAGCTTGTGCAGAACCATATCTCCATATGCAACAGCTTATAGCTTACAAACCTAATTGAAAAGAAAATTAAATCCTGTAAAGTTTATTATAAGTGAAAAATGTATTATGAGAAATGCTATACAGATTATACATGCATCAATAAGATTAGAACCACTGAATGCAACATGATCACCCCATTAGCACTTATCAATCTGTATATAGCTTGCATAACAACACATCATCTTGGTGTGCACAGACAAATGTTTTTAGTGGATGTTCAACATTTCACTATTGAGTCAATGCATGCCAAATCAGATTGTACTGTGCAGTCAGTGAAGTATCAAGGTGAATTATCAATACTGTATAGCAAAATTGATAATGCCTTGGAACCATCTTTATAACTTGGGGATCATCAACCACAAATGGAGGAAACATCGCCCCAGAACTCTGTCCACTTGAGCTGGAATGGCCTAACTACTATTATGTCTACAGTATTGTCTATCTGCATATTTCAAATCTGAAGTACAAAATAAAGGCAAGGAAGCAACAGAAGAAAAAGCAGACAAGTGATTGTGCTGCTACAGCCCACACTACAGCAATTATCCTCCCTTCATAACTACAGACAGTCTGGCACAATGCAGACCAATAGAGCATGTACAGCCCTGTAAACTTTGCAAAGAACATCAGGTCACTTGATAGCTTTTTAAGCCTGCGCCAAAATAAGAGGCTGTTTTCCTAAAGGGGATTTTTTTTTGACTGACCTGATTCACAATGGGAGGTCATGAGATAACAGAAGTGAAGGGACTGCTCTTGGATTTCATTTTTTCATACAGTAATGACAAATTGACATTTGCACACATCAGGTTTCCAGACTGAAAAATAATGGTCAAAAACCTACTTTGCCCCAGGGAAAATATCTACAGAAAGTTAATGTGCTTCAATCTTCTTTTTTCTTCATTTTTGGAGAAGATAAACTAAAAATGGAAGAATGGCTGTAAATGTCAAGCATAAAATGCACTTAAATTAGGTAGTAGTCAGTACCTAGTAATAAATAAGTAACAGTAAGAATGCATTTCGACAGTAATATTTATGAAGTGTCGCCACATGAAACTGTGGACTTTAAGAAATAGGCATCCAACAAGAACAACCCCCACCCTACTTCATTTGGCCTTTCCTCTCAGGAGAAGATGCAAATAACTGTCCCAATGGCCTTTGTTCATGTACATGTAGGGGTACTTGCCTGTAGTTC
>NC_054538.1:28886242-28986242 GCF_017654505.1 Polyodon spathula | reverse complement strand
TAATTTAATTATGAAAAACTACATGGTGATAACAAAGAATCCAGTATTTGTAGCTGAGTAAGCATAGGTTCCTTTAATATTGGTACTGTCATTTAGTATACATTGTAAATATTTGCTATTCCAATAAAGTACATTTTATGGTATTTTGACTCCGTCTACCTTGGCATGATGTAGATCCACTCCATACATGGAAAGTTTCTTGGCATTTTCTAAGAACTGAGCATCAGCCTGAGCTGGAGTTAATCCCCTACACGAAACAACAACAACACAGTTTTGTTATTAGAATAATACATAAAAAAATATATATATTACACCAGTCAAATACACCTAAAGATACAACAACATTTTGTTCCCTCCAATTATAAAATTCTAAAATGTGTATCTGCTTACTTATAGCGGGTTGTACTAAAAAGTAATTTCAGGCATTTTAAAAATCTGGTTGGACAGATGAGCATCTACTACAGCAGAGATTTAACAGGAGCCAACCTAACCTGTGTGTTTTGTGCAGTTCTACCACTTTCTCTTCCAGCTCCTTGGTCTGTGTTGGTGCGAACTGGAAATCGCTGATGTAGCCCACTCTGTGCTCTTCGGGATCGTAGTCTCCCAGCTCAGCTTGCAGGCAATAGGAACCGAGCAAAGCATGAGTCACGAACGAGCAGGGGAGGCGGCCCGAAGCAATATCCTGACGAAGCTGAAGGCACAGGTAATATCTGGAAGGAAGAAATAAAGGAAAAAAATTAAACCAGCATATTTAATGTACTGTAACCATCAATCTACTCTAAAGATATAGCCTTCAATTACTAAACCTTATTAGTACCATGAAAAAAACAGGCTACCAGGTCCTAAAAATAATGTTGTGTAACATTTTGGATACATTATTAATATGTATTGTTTTACAATTGATCATGGGCATCTATTACACCATGTAACAATTATTTTTTTTTTTTTTTTTTGTTCCTGGGTAGTAAGTGTTATTTCCTAACTGCTTATGCCTCAAAAGTATAGAAAATGGCTACTATTCCTCACAAACTTTGCTTTTGTGACCAGGACACCTATTTTCCAGAACATTCCAGATAGATTCAGTGCTGAGTAAACTTGGAGTAACTTCTAGAACTTTCCAGGATTATAAATAGTAGTATAAATACAGGGGCCTTGCCCACCAGTTCAGTTTAGTTCCAGCTGCCTAAGTGGATACATATCTGCATTTTTCTGAGATGGCATCAAGAGGCTGCAATGGTGGCATTCCTTGGTTTTACCAAGTTTCCCTGCTATCTTTGCCTTTGGGACAGCAGGGACACCAAGGCGCACTACCACAGGCGGGACTGGTCACAGCGGACCGAGTTCTCTGTGGGGAGGAACAACGTCAAGTGGGAGCCACTGGTGGATCCCCGGAAGGGGCTGATGCCACCACTGCACATCAAATTGGGCCTTATGAACCAATCTGTCAGAGCTCTAGATAAGGAGTCGGCAGCCTTCAAGTACCTTCAAGACTTCTTCCCTAACCTGTCTGAGGCAAAGGTCCGGTGTCTTCGTCAGGCCACAGATAAAGAAGATCCTGGAGTGCAATGAATTCCCCAAGAAGCTCACTAGTAAGGAGAAAGCGGCTTGGAACAGCTTTGTCACAGTGGTTCGGGGCTTCCTGGGCAATCACAAGGCCGAAAACTATGTGGAGCTGGTTGAGACTCTGGTGAAGAACTACGGCACAGTGGGCTGTAGGATGTCCCTCAAAGTCTATATCCTTGATGCTCACCTTGATAAATTCAAGAAGAACATGGGAGCGTACTCGGAGGAGCAAGGCGAGCACTTCCACCAGGATATACTGGACTTTGAACGCCGCTACCAAGGCCAGTATAACGAGAACATGATGGGAGACTACATTTGAGGGCTGACTCATGAAAGTGATTTACAGTATAATCGTAACTCTCGAAAAACTAGTCACTTCTAAATCTTTTGTAGTCATTTTTGTATTACTTTAGTATAAATATATGTTAATTTGGATTCATGTGTTTTTTTCTGACTTTATGTGAACGAAAAGACCGTTTTCTCATTGGAAATAGGTAAATTTCAAAATATCATTGTCCTGGTCACAAAAGCAAAGTTTGTGGGGAATAATAGCCATTTTCTATACTTTTGAGGCATAAGCAATTAGGAAATAACACTTACTACCCAGGAACAAAAATTGTGTTACATAGTGTTATCTATGCAAGCTTGAAATCAGCTAAGGTTTTTAGCTTATAATTCCCTATTAATAAAACGCATCAAATAAGTTAATTACTTTTGCTCATATTTCAGCGTTTTCAGTTAAAAAACATACCTAGTTATATCTTCAGTTAACTGCGATGGATCAGGTGGATAGAATTTTACACTGAAGGCAAACTGCCAAGGAGAACCTAGAAAGAGATTTTTTGAAAAACTGGTTAATTTGTGTAACTAATGCAAACAAATTGTGAACGTGCTCAACTTTAGTATGCGATCCCAATGGATAAGAGAATATATATTTCCATGGGTTTTGCAAATCAGCCAAACAACTCTTAAATAATAAAAAATAAAAAATAATAATAACAAAAAGTTGTTCCATCAGCTGGTCAAACAACATAAAAATACCCCTTAATGTAACAGTTGCATACAAATACAATTTAGCAAAGAGCGGTGAGGGGTCTTCTTTGAAGGCTGTGCTGTCGAACCCTTAAGCTGCAACTGTAGGCTCTTCACCTTGATTTTCAAAGGTCAGAAATATGTGCTGTAATCTGGTGATGTCAGATGAAGACACTACAACATGCAGTTCCATTCAACAGCTGTTTCCCCAAAGGCTCCCTCAATTTTAGCCTCACTTTGTGGGTCTCAAAAGGATGGACTCATGCTGAACGGTTGCATTTTATTCAATGAAAACACAATTTGCATATTGTCTTCCAATCGACAGCAATGAAGACAACTGGCAAGCCTTCAGCAAAAGCCAGACCAGAGTGATGTGACCCTCTGCCAACAACGCTTTCAATTGGAACTTTGTTACGACACACAGAGAACATTTAAGAAGAAAAACAAACACCTGGAAGGCCTCTGTGCCCACAAACAGAATAGGGAAGACCATTTACTGTTGGCCTGTCTCCAGCAGAGGAACCAGTGCTACACATCACGACTTTAGATAAGCTCTCTAAGAATCACTTCTTGACTAATCATTACCAATTACTTGCAATATTATCAAAGTCATGAAATTAGGAAATCTGCCATTACACATATCATGTAACTATATATATATATATATATATATATATATATATATATATATTATATATATGATATATCTATATATATATAAAATAATAAATAAATTTGATTTTTTTAAGTCAACCTTGGTTAACTCGAATGGTGGATAACTCGACACCTTCGCTGTATTCAACAGACAATCTTTGTCCTGAATTATCTCTATATAAAATACATGCATCCTGCCTCAGAATTTTTTTATTGGACACCACGTTTTACTCATAACTCGACACATATTACTGGTACCGAAGGGATAAAAACTATTGAAAAAACTAGTGCATAACTCGACACTGGCATTTCACATGACTCACCTCTGACTGGAAAAAGATCATTCATACATTCATTCGCAACTACCAAGTGCAGCTGGTTACAGTGTCAGTTCATAATGAGTGAGAAGTGAAAAAGTAATTCTCGTTCAATTGGCTTTAAAGCTCAGGTTATTCGGGATAACAAGCTTCTCAGCAGAACTTTCACATCATGTGTTTTTGCATGTGAAACAAATGGACAATGTTTGATTTCTGTGTGAAACTGTAAGTTTATTGTTTTTGTTTACCGAGATAATTCTGTATAATGTACATGTGTTAACTTTTGCTATTTGAGCCAACAAATTGGGCAGTATAAGCCAATACCTAAAAGTTTGGTCAACAGTTTGTGCAGTTTGTGGTTAGATTGTTTTCATAAATTATTAATTCATATTTCAGTCGAACTACACAAGTTTGTACCATGTTTGTACAGTACTGTTAACTAAAAATAAACTTGTAAATACTGTATTACTGTAAACATGCGAGTTCTGTTACTTCTATGCATGTTAATGCCATGGTTCACGTGAACCCATGGTTAAGGCTCTTTGGATAAGTCAACACTAAATGAATACCCGTGGGGTGTCAAGTTAAACGAGACTGACTGGGGTTTGCAGAAGTATTCAAAGTCTTCACATTTTGTTTGCACCTACAGCGTACTCCACGACACTTTCAAATTAGACTTTACATGTAGAATCTACACAAACTATTCCACATTGATAAAGTAAAAAAAATGCATATAGGATATAAATAAGTAAGATTTACAGAGAAAAACAGATTAATCTCAGGTGCATAAGTATTCAACTCCTTTGCTACTGCAGCCCTAAATCAGCTCAGGTGCAAATTATTTGTTTGAAAGGTCACAAAATTAGTGAAATGGTTTCAGCCTGTGTGTACTCAAAGTGGCTTAACTTGTAGATAATTTCCCTCCAGTATATAAAGGTTTTCAAGCTGCAACTCACATAGTGATCCAACAAAGCAACCATGAAGACCAAGGAGCTTTCAAAACAAGTCAAGGATAAAGTGGTAGAGAGGCATACAGCAGGAGAAGAGTACAAGGAAATTTCAAAGGTGCTGATTATTATTAGCTATTACTCAAAAAGCCTCAACTTAAAGGAAATATGAAGTTTGCAAAAAAGCATGTAGATGATACTGCAGACATGTGGAAAAAGGTTCTGTGGTCAGAAGAGACAAAAATTGCACTTTGCAGACTAAGTTACAAGCGTTACGTCTGGCACCATCCCAGCACTGCACATCACCCAGTCAACACCATCCCAACTGTCAAGCATGGTGGTGGCAGCAGCATGTTATGAGGAAGCTTCTCTTAAGCAGGGACTGGGAAGCTTGTCAGGATAGAGAGGAGAATGGATGGTGCAAAGTACAGGCGAATCCTTGAGAAAAATCTGTTTGAGTCAGCCAAGACTCTGAAACTGGAGGAAATTCACATTTCAGCAGGACAATGAAGCACAAAGCCAAAGCCAAACTGAAGTGGTTGAACAAGAAGAGAATTAAAGTTCTTGCGTGGCCCAGTCAAAGTCCTGACTTGAATCCAATCAAAAATTTATGGAAAGACTTGAAGATTGCAGTCCATCGATGATCCCCAAAAAACTTACCAGAACTGGAGCAATTTTCCCGTGAAGAATAGGTAAAAATTTCCAAAGGCTCCAAAAAGACTCATAGCAGTAATTGCTGCAAAAGGTGCTTCTACCAAGTACTGACTTAAAGGACTGAATACTTATGCAACCAGTAAATTTCATTTTGTACATTTTCTTTGCAAGTTTTGATTACATTTAAACTCCTCCTCACATAACAGTGTTTAGTTTAACCACTACAGCTTTGAATAAAAAAGTTAATTTGAAAAACTGCACACATCCTTTGTAATTCAACAACATGTGACATTATTGGTAGGGGGTGAATACTTTTGCAAACCACTGTGTATATATATATATAAATTCATATTTATATAAATAAATAAATATATAAAGTCATCCAAATAACAGACTACTCTGATACCTCAGTGGGGCCAATAGAGCTTCCCTGCACTTCGAAAAGGCATGGGGAGCTTGAGAACAGCCATCCGGCAAGACCTTGAACTTATATGCTGTTCCCTGAAAGGCGAACCGCAGGTACTTCCTGTGTGCTGGTTTTATGGGGATATGGAAATAGGCGTCTTTGAGGTCAACTGTGGCAAACCAGTTGCCTGGCCTGATTGACTGCAACAGCTGTTGCATCGTCAACATTTTTAACCTCTTTCAGCTCATACAGGTTGGCTCTCCTTGATGTTGAGAATTGGTCCAAGGCCACCAGCCCGCTTGGGCATGGTGTAGATCCTCCAATTGCTAACTTTTGCAGCAGAGCTGCTACCTCCGAGGACACCACAGCGGCATCATGTGGGTCCGTGACCGATGCCGCAATTTGGCAAATTTGGGTTGATTAAACACAGAATGTTTTACATTTCATATATATATATATATATATATATATAGTAACCGAGCTTGCAACTCTCATCGTTCGTTGCCCCTTTAAAACACAGACCCAGGACACAGAGATGGATTTTTCCAGCACTGACGCACTATTGTTAATAATACACACACAAACGAAAATCAAACATAAAACAAAAACCTAACACCACTTTGGAGCGCTAACTAACTTCACAAGAACACACTGCCTAACACGGGACAGCTAAGCTGTTTCCCCGTCCTTACAAAAAACATACAGTACCTCTGGTGACTGCTCAGAAACAGGGCACACACCTTCCTGCTTCTCTCCACCACAGTCCCGAACAAACTGGCTGCACTGTTTTTAAACTCTGCACCTGGCACTAATTCTCAATAATTCCCAGGTGCGGGTGATAATTAAACAATAAGCACATTCAAATAATTAAACAAAAACGTGCATACGCACATGTTTTTTGCCGGGAGGATATTAATCCCCTCCCTTCCGTGTTACTACAACACATATATATATATATATATATATATATATATATATATATATATATATATATATATATATATATATATGTGTGTGTGTGTGTGTGTGTGTGTGTGTAAAACAATGTGTGTTTAATATTATGGACAACAACATTTAGAATGCATGTCGAACACCCCGTCTGGCACATATTTCAGTTACATTCCTCATAATTAGAAACATCCAAGACATTTTTTTTTTTTAAATCTAGGGCACGATTCCAGGCTGGCCTCTATTGCTGCCATACCCCGTGTCTGACTTGGACTCAGCTGTGGGACCCTGGTGATGTAACCCATTTTCTGAGGCACCTGCAAAACTGCATAGCCAACTTCAATTCATAATGTAATACAGCTGACCCTGTGGATGCAGTAGATGGCATATCAGAAATCCTTGTAATCTTGGGTTTAAGATGTTGGATTTCGTCACTGAAACTGAATTTATATATATATATATATATATATATATATATATATATATATATATATATATATATATATATATATATATATATATAACATATAAAGCTGCTCTCTCCAAATGCCACACTGTGGTTAACCTAAATTATGGTATGTTGTCCCTTTTGATGCAAGGACTATATTTCAAATTACATCAACCTTAAACTTTTCCAATTTTTAAACAAAATCTTATTTTTTTGTAAACATTCTTTTTCTATTTTTTTTGTTTTTGTTTTTGAAATACTATCTGAATATTTTAGGTGGCTATTTTCCAAATCCTCATTTTCGAGATCTCTTCCAAAAGCTTTCGTTACGTGACTTTGACGCCCACAACTCACATCAGCCCCAAATACGTCACAGACACTGCAGAGAGGAGGAGTTTCTAGTAAGTATATAATATTTAGTATTTTATAGTATGTAATGCTGTTTTACATAGGGTACAGTTGTGATTTATGCAAGAGGTGGGTGGAACCCCAGACTGCTCAGATACTGTATGCATGATTGTAAACAGGCTGGCTGTAGGGGTGACATCAGGCCAGAAAGGACAAAATAGCACACGGCACATTAGGCCAAAATAAATAGACAAACAAAACAACAAAACAAGTACTATGCTGGTGCTTCCAGCACGTTTTAGCAGTTGTTAATTTCTTTTGTTCACTTTTTAGTTTCTCCTTCTCTCTCCACACCTGTTCTCCACTCATCGAACACACAACCCCGAGTGAGTGAAACGTGCATCTATATATACTGCTGTCCTGAGATTCAATTACTAATTAATTATTCACTTCAATCCCAGCACGTGAATTAATTTGTGCAATCCCTGTGTCTAAATACAACTAGATATTTTAAATCATTCATGCTACACAGACCCATTTATATCCAGTGCAGCAATATCTATACACCAACATTAACACTCCACACGCAACACAGAACACACAAATACGCACAGGGGCGGGCACTAGGCCACAACGACATACAATAGGTGTGCATTATACATAATGCAAACATGATCTTTGTACTTCATTATTTGTGAAACAAATGGTAGAAATGGTTTGTTATTAAGTTAGTGCTAAATAAAACCCAAAAGTAAATATTAGCCTCCTGTGTATTTCAAAATGTTTAAAAGATAAAACATGCAAGAGTACAATGAATTATGGTAAAGTAATACTGAATATGCTTACTTCGAATCTGGCGCTTGATTTCCTTTGCAGGGTCAAGCCAGTTCTAAATGAGAGAAAACATAAATAGATTTAAACTTTCAGCATTCTTACAAAACTAAGTTCTGGAAAATATCTTTCAAATGATCATTTAAAATGAATAACTAATACCCTCTGAATTTAAATAATATTTCAGTTTGAATCTGTTTATTATTCCATGATACATGTGTTATTAAATCGTCATTTATCACTGTTTCTAAGCTCGTGGATGTTTGACTCTGAGCAAGTCCAAGAACAGTGGAATTTCAGCAATCTGGACAGTATAAAAATTAACACAGTGTTAATGTATGTATTGGACTCATTATATGGGTTACCCCAGCATGTCTAGTTAAGTAAATACAGTATATGTCTGCTTTACAGAATGCATGATTTGCAGTTGAGAGAATGAGGCAGCCAGGCCTACTGAGATACATCAAATGATACCATTGCTGCTCTGTTGGTTTTCATACTTATTATCAAATCACAAGGGTGGCTGGCATGCAGCTTCCACGCCCTGCAGCTGAGCACAACAACATCTGTCTCTTAAATGGAGGCCTGTGATTACTGAACAAGTATGAAGAGAAAATAGCATTTAGTGAAGTCAGAGATTTGTGGCAGTAAAAGCTACATCAGCGTGAATTCATACCAAAAACAAGGGCACAATCAGCTCTTCATATTCGCCAGACAAAGAAATGTAAAGAGAAACAAAAAAAAACTAGGGAGGAGATGGGGAGAGGAAAAAGGAATTCCTTTTAACAGTGTCTGTGATCTCAAATCTTAATCTTAATGGTTGGAACAACAGACACTGTGTGCACTATTACCAAGCCCAGAAAACACAAAATGAACAAATAAGCATGCCATTGGTGACCTTGTTTAACAGAAATAGCAATTCTATTTAAAACCCAATTTCAGCACTAAGGGATGTTTTTCTTTCATTCCAAAATGCCAGTCTGTTGTGGGTTGCCAGGAAACAAGCCTCACAATGAAAATGTGAAAAGGTGTAGAAAATGCTTAAGTCGTGTAGCATGGTTCAAATGGTTAGAAAACAAAATGGAAATATTTTAATTTGTGAGTTTGCTTGGATGGTAATTTTAAATGTAACAGGAAATAATCTGAATAATTTATTTAAAGAAGACAAACAATCTGACAGGCACTATTTGGCATGTGACATTCAAACTGATTTTAACAATATAATAGTCCTTGATTCTGGACAGACATAACATTGGCATTTAAAAGGATGCATACTGCAATATGGAATTACATACCATTTAAAAATAAATATCTTTTACTGGAAATGAAATTATTGTAGACGGCAAGCTGA
Organism: Polyodon spathula; assembly: GCF_017654505.1. Lineage (NCBI taxonomy): Eukaryota > Metazoa > Chordata > Actinopteri > Acipenseriformes > Polyodontidae > Polyodon > Polyodon spathula. The sequence goes on along the minus strand of NC_054538.1, from coordinate 28,976,743 downwards.
GTGTAGGAGTACACACAGATGATCGCCTGCATTTTTGAAGCAAAGGGATTGATAGACTATGTGATACCAAGCAGATATTATTGAACTACGGAATGTTTTTTTTTTTTGGGGGGGGTTGTTTTTTTTCCCCCATATATAGAGAATGTCACTTGGACAACATAATCCAAGCCCCTGCATAAAATTCATTTTTATATAGTGAGGCAGTGTATTTTCAGCAGCCAATTTACCTTTTACAGAACGTGGCTGGAAAAGAACAAAAGAAGCATGTAATGTATAGCATTACTATGGTACTTTAAAACAAGCACATGGTGGGCATGAGGGTGACAGACATTCTGCATGGACTTCATGTTTAGGTTTTAAAAATACCTAAACATGTTTGAAAATGTACTTTGAAGTTATGTGCCGCTTACTGGTCTACAAATAAACTAAGACTCGTCAATGCAGTCTGTGCAGCAGCTTTTGAGTAGTATCGCCACATGATGCTTTATTTAGTCTCGTATCTTGTAAAGCGCTTTGTGATGGTGGTCCACTATGAAAGCCGCGATATAAAAATAAAGATTATCATTTATTATTATTTGGTGGGGCTCAAGCGCAAAATGTTTAAAAAAACGCTGGGTTAAGACACTTCACCGTTCCCTAAAAAAAAAAAAGAGTACCAGCCAAAACAGATGTAATGTACTGTACAGCATATCTCCAGTACATCCTCTTAATCAGGAATGATATTAAATCAGTCACAAGGCAAGTCTGTTGAACTAAAGTAGCCTCCTGAGTTCAGATCTAACAAATTAGAATTTACAGTACTGTATGATCATCACATGGGTTTTGTGAGAAGAAGTTGAGTAATAAAGTTTTAAGTGCTGTAACTTGGGTAATCCTTAAAAGATGAAAATTGACTTTCATTAGAAGCCATTACTATCAGAAATCTTACAAATCTTGTGCTTAAATTTAGGGGACCTACTGCACAACAATACTATCAGTTGACTAAAATAAGTATCTAGAATGTACACACTAACTATTGAATGAAACAGAAACACACAACGTGGTTTTAAAGCTGAAGGAGCAATTTATTTTCCTTTATGTTTCATGCATTTTTCTTTTATGTTTCCAGTCTGGATAAACAGGGGTAATTTTTTAAATGGCAGTGTAAAAGGCAGATATTCTCCTAATGATCGGGTCATTTTTAAACACACAATTTAGTAATCTAATAATTACGACCTCTTTTTAACCGTATGTAGAAATTCACTTTTTTTTTTTCTTCATGGCAACCTGAAACGCTAAAACATAGCAACGCTTTGTATTTGTAAACCTGTTTCCTGTTTCAACTGTTCAAATACCACTAATTCCTGTTAACTGCTTAACAGTATCAAAATAACTATCTATTTTAAACATTCTGTGGGCCTAGATTGTATTTCCATGTCCCTGTTTAGTTTTAATATGTACAATATTTTAAATGTATTTCTGTAGTTAAATATAATTAATATTACACAAATCAATTCTATAATGATAACTTCAATAGCATATTACAATTGAACACAATATGAACAAATGGCCAGTCTGACATTTGCACGTTTTGAAATATTGCATTTTGGTAGCAATTAATTTAACTCTTTTGTCCATCTACAAAAAATACAGTGAACAGTAGTTGGTCTATCAGTTGTGGTCAATACCAGTGCTACCAGTGCATGTCAAATAATAGTTTGTAGAGGGAAGTCCAATAGTATTTCTTACCTTTTGGTCACTGTTACTTCTGTATGTCAATCCAAAATAGTCCTTCTCCAACAGATTGATATTCTCACATACTTTGTTAAATAGCACTTGGCCTTTTGCACGTTTCTAAAAGACAACAAGAAAAAAATATATTACATTTGCTTTGAATTCATTGTTGAAACGTTTTACAACATCAAAAGGGGCTTAAGGGCCCTTTCACATACCTCTTATTTTCATGTTTCATGAAAAGTGAAGTTTGCTTTGGTTAATTTGCAGGCACGTATAGAACATGCAAAACAACAGACTTGAAATTATAATTTGCACCAAATATATCAAAGCAGGGGCCACCAGAAGAGGTGGCCTTGGTCGATTATAAACAATCTTTGGGAGTATTTACCCCTCCCCTACTTGGTTTGGTTCACTTGGAAATGAATCATACAGTATGAAGGCCCTCAGACTTGCTACATTACGTCTTAAATTTGTGTGGTACTACTATACTGTGTGTGTGTAACATATACATATTTTTTATGGTTTTTATCCCTTTGGCACCAGTAATAAGTGTCAAGTTACGAGCAAAGCGCATGTCTAATCCGAGACCAAGACTGTCTGTCAAATTAAGCAAAGATGTTGAGTTATCCACCAGTCGACTTAACCAAGTTAATATATAAGGGCTGTCAAGTGATTAAAAAAAACAAAATAGCAATAAAAAAAAATCTCAGTTATCTCGGTTTTAATCGCATATTAAATTGATATAATTACTACGTACATTTAAATTATTATTCTTTTTTTTACAGATGTTAATAATAATAATAATAATAATAATAATAATAATAATAATAATAATAATAATATTGTTAACTGTAAATAAAATAGTTTAAATTGTATTTATGTATTTACTTATTTATTTAACCAGGAAATGTACCCATTGAGAACGTCACCAAAATTTCTTAGGGGCAATAATTTAGAAATTACAAATACAATAAACACAATAAACCGTGCGGTTCAAGCTTGATCAGCATCAGCAGCTTCTTGAAGGATCCCAGGGTGTCAACTTCAACAACATTACTGGGGAGTTGGTTCCAGACCCTCACAATTCTCTGCATAAAAAAGTGCCTCCTATTTTCTGTTCTGAATGCCCCTTTGTCTAATCTTCATTTGTGACCCCTGGTCCTTGTTTATTTTTTCAGATCAAAAAAGTCCCTTGAGTCGCCATTGTCAATACCTTTTAGAATTCTGAATGCTTGAATCAGATCGCTGCGTAGTCTTCTTTGTTCCAGATTGAATAGATTAAATTATTTTAGCCTGTCTGCATATGAGTAGTGGGACTTGAAACCAAAAGGCGGTTTTTTTGATGGAACTGTGTAATTTTGTTTTGTTATATTAATACATTTGGTGGAACTTTTTTTTATGAAAGTAAACATTCTTGCATTAACATAAATATTTAAATAAGAAAAAAAATATGTATTATTTTATAGGAAAACTACATAATTTATTAATATACAAATTAAAATAAGTGCATTTTTACACTCAAATTTGTTCTGGGCACCCACCAGAAAATTAAAAACTTCTAAACTCAGTGACTTTTTATTTATTCAGCCTATAAAATCACGATTATTATGATAATTTAAAGACAATAATCGATTGTTGAAAATGCCATTATCGTTCCACCCTAGATCATATCCAAAAACTGCAAACTAACAAGAAAGATTCATAGGCTTTACATATTACATCAAAAAAACAAAACAAAACAAAAAAAACAGCAATGCAGTCTACTCTTTTCATAAAAAACAAACAAACAAACAAAAAACCAACACATCATCGTACTTATCTTGATTCATGGGCTTGCCGCAATCCTGAATTTCTTTTGAAACTTGTGTGTTTAATTTGTTGTTGTATTGTTATTGTCTGTAGCAGAAGAGCTGCTAATGTTGAGAAGTGAAGACTAGATGTACGTTTAGTACAGATGTACTGTGTGATACTGGAACTCACTTTGTACAGAAACACACTTACTTGTCTACTGTCAGTAGGCCGTCAGACCATTAAAAAAAAAAAAAAAAAACCTCAATTTATTTTTAGTGCTTTGCTCCATTTACGTGACTCACTGACTAACTTTCTATTTAAACAATAACTGCACTCAGACGCTTAATACAATGTTGCCGCAGCCGGGATTGAAGCACGATGTGCCGAAACACTCAAGACATAGGAATGCGATTGATGCACATTAAAAAAATTAATGCGTTAATCTCAGAAATTAAGTGTGATTAATTGACAGCCCCTATATATATATATATATATATATATATATATATATATATATATATATATATATATATATATATATATATATATAACCCATTATATGACTTGAGAATAATAAGTCTCACAGCTTTGCCTCCAGAGGTGAACTCATTGGGCATGCCCCATTAGTGGATGAGGAGTTCAGTGAACAGTGCTCCATATTTTGGATAATGAGGAGTTTAAATTCAGCTGTGGACTATGCTTTCTTCATCAGCTGTCTCATCATCTTGTATTCATTTCAGGCACTGAGAAAACTATTTCAAAAACGTTAGGTTATTATCATAACCCCGGTTCCCTGAAATAGAAATGTAACCATTACTTAATGGGTATTTACCTCCTTAAGATCCGAATCCTGAAAACGGTATGCCAAAGCTGGTCTTTGAGCCCGCGACGCATTTGTGCCCTGCCCCCCCGAGGGCACAAAAAGACTGCGCTAACAGATCTCATTTTTCCTTCAAGCCTGCTGCAATCATCAACGCAGCGACCTTGAACGTTAATGGTTATATTTCTATTTCAGGGAACCAGGGTTATGATAATAACGTTCCCTTTCAAGTAAGAAATGTAACCATTACTGAACCAGTGAGTGTATCAAAGCCGTCAAGGGCAAGATTGTGGAACAACCGGAATGCTACAAGGCTAAACCGAAAGCTGCCTTGTGCATAACCATTCAGAACCCCAGTAACAAGTAGCTAGGATGAAAAAAATGAGGGAGAAACTCACCTCTGTGCCTTTGCTGTAAGGGTCGACTGGGAAGTCGCCTTTAACAACGTTCCAAAACCAGGGTTTTGAGGATCTACAATCCCTGGAATAAAGTCCACGAAGCTGCAAGACCTGATTGACTGGGCCGTGAGCTTTTCTGGAGGGGACAAGTTGGCCAGCTCACAGGTAGTCTTGACCATCTGCTATCCACTTGGACAGCCACTGCTTTAACAGGGCTTGACCACGGAACTTTGTCCCATAGCAGACAAAAACTGTTCAGACTGCCTACAACTTTCTTGTCCTGTCAACATTATACACCAGGGCCTGAACTGGGTAGAGCATGCAGAGCTGTCGCTCCCTGTCAGACTGGAAAGGAGGTGGATGGAAGCCAATGGTGGTGACTGGTGGAAGCCGAGATAGCCTTCGGCAATGCAGCAGGATTGGTATGGACCTTTGTCCTGTTCTCTATAAAAAATATGCAGGCTTTCGCAATAGAGAACGCTTGCATCTCACTCATCTGCTTTGTGTAAGTGATAGCCAGCAAGATATAGCAACTTTCAGCTCAGCTGAATGCAGGGGCTCAAGTGGAGGCTTCAGGAGTTAATTAAGCACCACATTTAGCCTCCAGCGAGGAACAATGTCCTCCATAGGCGGACAAAGCCACCGAGCCTCATTAAAAATGGCTCTGCCAGGAAGTGAGCTACTGGGGAGAGAGAGTCAGTCATTACATGGCAAGCTGCACCTGCCAGATAGACCTCAGAAACCTGGCACTGCTTGTTAGGACAGGCAACGTCCTTGGATAGTAGTACCAAATTAGGCGTCTGGACCAAGGCAGCAATGGAAGCTTGACCCGGTGGAAAATGGGCCCGGCCCAGATTTTTCGCATCATGAACCCTATATAGGGTATCCATCGTATGGGAAACAGTAGGAGGTATTGCCGGATGGTTCCAGGAAGACTGGATTTCATATAGAAAATCCGGGTGAACTTGGGGTGGGGGGTATGGGAGAGGCGGTAGGCTCATCATCAAAAATTGATTGCCTTGCTTCTGTTGCTGTAGGCCAGGGCACTTAAGGTTGCAGTGGCCCTTTTTATTAGCAGTATGAGCTCTGCCGACAGGGAAAACTTCATCGCTGGGGACGTGCCGTCTGACTCCATGTCCTCAGACGGGAAGGCCAGTTCCTGTTCGCCAATCTCCTCAAGAGGTGCAGATGGACAGTATGTCCTCCTGTGACAATTTTGTGCTTGCAGCCCCGTGGGGTCTCAATGGGACAGACAGAGCAGTGGGCGCCAAGCATTCCCACAGCAATTCAGAAAGAACAGTACAGCTGTTGGAAACAGCTGTCCAGATTTCAGAACGGTGACTCTTCTTCCTCCTCCACGGGGAAGGGGATAGAGAGGCCTGGGCTACTTTCCCGGGTGTGTTGTCCGCTCTCCCTTGGCACAGAGCCATGGGGCGAGGATGCAGCAACCTCTCCACGAAAGGGTGATGGGGGAGAGTGCTGAGCAGGATTAAAGGATGCAGAACGCCCCTTAGAGCTGCAGGATAACCGCTTCTCAAGCGTGAAGAACCTGGTCGCAGCCAGGTCGATCCGTTAACGGTGTGTTGACTTTGGCACTGGGTCGGTACCGGTTTGATGATTTTAGCACCGGATCGGTACAGGGACATCACCAGGTCAGTTCGTACCAGTACAGTAACCTCAATCCCAGTTCGGTGCCAGGTTGGGAATGGAAGTGGGTCGGTGACCTCTGTACCATTCGGAACGGGCCCACCGGTTCGCAGTCACCTCAAGTGGCAACGTACAGGGATGCCCACTTGTAAAGGCTACTGGCAAAACCACTCAGTCAGTACCTACACAAGACTGAGGGAAGCCTCCTTGTTAGAATGGACTAACAACCTTCGAAATGGTGATGCTAAAAGCTGTCGCCAAAACGTCAACAAGATACTGAGGTTGAAATTACAAGCAACAACAGCTGAAGCAAGGATTTTGGTCCTGCACAGTGCTGTTGAACCCAGTAGCTGCTCTTGCTGCACATGTGCTCAGCACGATGTTGCAGACAAGGCTGCGTGTAGTATCTGTAAAAACAGAAAATAAAACTTAAAGAGAAAAGACGTTCTCAACAAAAAACAGTAATTAAACAATGGTATAAATAATGTAAAACATCTCGTATAGTACCAAAAAGCAAAAACAAAATAAAAAGAAATAAAATAAGCTGTAGCCGGAGTGACGCAGCCTGGAGGGAAAGCATAAAGTCAGTTGACTTATGTTACTGGATCTCTGGGAAGGAGCGTCTCAAGGCACTGGCTTCACACGCGGCACAAGGCCGCAGCGGGATGTAACTAGCAACAGGCGATAGTGCACACACATATGCGTAAATAGAAAAACTATTACAGCGATTTGTTTAATTATCACATAAAAAAAGGGTGTAAAAACATATAAATGTGAAATATATACAGATACAAGCAACATGTACTTATCTGAACAAGGCACTGAGATCTGTGAGCGCAGTATTTTTGTGCCCTCAGGGGCTTGGCCACAACTGCATCACAGGATCAAAGAGCAGCTTTGGTATACAATTTTCAGGATTCGGGTCTTTAGGAGGTAAATACCCATTCGGTAATGGCTGCATTTCGTACTTGAAAGGGAACTGAGTACGTGACAATTCATCACTACTTCAAAGTACTGCCATTCAGAAATGAGAACATTTATAGTAAAATGGTCCAGTAATTAAATTAACCCAGAAAACTTCAGTGTAACAGCTACATTATCTGCTGATCAATTATGCTCCAAGAACACAGGCTCCATGAATCCAAACTCAATGCCCACTTAATGACTGAAATCCCTCTTGCATAAATAATATGGAAGAAAGCACATTAGAAAGGATTCCCATTGAATGCACAACCGCAATTACAGTAGCACACTACAGTACAGTAGCATTCTTGTAGAGTACTCTATGCAACTCTACACACTCCTAACAGTTAAATATTTTAAACAATGTATATGAAATCTACTTAGAAGTACATTTTAAAAGGTACAGAGCATTCAACTTTTTATTACCATATTGTGAAACACCTTTGTACAGAAAGCTGATTAACTATTTCATAAAAAAGTTTGCTCTTGCATAACAGACATTTGTGATGGAAAAAACAAATCTTAATCTAGAGAAGAGGTTTAATAACCCAACAGGTTTTACGCACTTTAATTCTGCTGATGACTGGAACCACATGTAATTGAAATTGTGTGGTTTATCAGGGTTTTGGCAGGCCAAGGCCAAGGAGACATCCCTGGAGATATAACAGTTGCTCCCCTAACTTAGTCCAATAAAGTTAAGCACCTGTATGTACTAGTGGAAGACTTCAAATCACCCTCAAATTTCACTTTCATTGACATTACATTCAAATATCTGAGGAATTCCCAACACTCACTTAGCTCTCAGTGGCATTTATTAATGACATAAAACATGGCATTTTGGCTGCTTGGTAGCCTTTAAAGAATCAATGTATTTGCTAACAAGGCAGAATTTGACATTGCAAATCCTCACAAACCTCGTCAACTATCTCTGTATAGGTCAAATGTTGTTGAAGCTGACACCCTGGGATCCTTCAAGAAGCTGCTTGATGAGATTTTGGGATCAATAAGCTACTAACAACCAAACGAGCAAGATGGGCCGAATGGCCTCCTCTCGTTTGTAAACTTTCTTATGTTCTTATGTTCTTATGACACTAATGGTATTGTACAACAATTTGACATGAATCAGACTCCACAAAGGAGACAAACACGCTACCCCCTCAGGCTATGTGCGCTAGGAGCAAATAAAAAAGCACAAAGAACAAAAGCAACACTTGCTAAATGGAAAAAAGACACTAAAGGATTTTTGTCCCTTTTTATGGTGTGAGCAAAATATTTGTGGTATGTTAATTTCTTGAAAGCTTGTGGTCTTGAAAACTCTCATAGATCACTCCCTAGAAGTGAGACTACACTTACAATATTATTATCAGGTACATAGAGTCAAAAACAAGTCCTAATGACACCATTGCTTTTTTGTGTTCCAAGAGATACATTTATATGGAGGGCATACAGAAAGAACTCTCTCCTTTGTAGGTAACATATGACCTGGCCAAAGAAATGAACTTTCTTGGTGGTCTGTAACATGCAAACATCTATATTTAGTTTACTACTAACAGTTGTTGATAAAAAACACAAACTACATACTAACATCTTGCAACACAGCAGGCTGACAAGCCAGAATGTTTCTCGCTGTTTTTTCTACTCACATATTAATTAAATTAATGTTGTCTTGTTTTGCCTCAAAGACAGGTAATTACTGTAAATAATATGTTGTCTGAGATGGCTTTGCTGTAGCTATTTACACCCAGTAGCTTTTTTGTTGCAGTACCAAATGGGTTAAAATTCTTTTTTTTTTTTCAGGGTAAACACATTAGTTAGACACCTGAAATATGTTTTATTACAAATCCCAGAGAGTTGCTAAAAAAAAAAACTCCTTTGTATACATCATTAATAACAAGTTTAACCAGGAAGCCAGATTCTCCAAAAGTCAGATGAGGGTCAATTACAAAAGACACAGCAAGTCATGAAATTTAACACAGAACTTTATTGAGAGAGAAAATGGATCACTCATGGGAGCAAGTTTCTTTGAAGTTGGCTTTTAACCAACCGACTTCCTTCCCTCCAAAGACTTTAAAGGTCCTGTTTACTCCACAGGGCTTCCCTTCTGTCATGCACTTGCCTTTAATCTAGAAACACCATAATGCGTTATGTCCACATTTATGGCACAGAATATACCAAACTTTCACCTATTTGCATTCTTCCCCCCCAATAGGTCCATCATGACAATTTTCACAAGTGAAATTTCCTATGCTACTATAACGGAAATGCGACTTGGTTTATCTACAATGTGTTTTTTTGTCTTGCTAGTAAATAAAAGTTACTATACTTTCAGCTCTTGAAGTAAAGGACCTCATACTGAAGCAAAGTGCAAAGGCAGAGAACTAAAATAAGAATACCTAGCATTAAACTAGTTGGTAACTAAACTGCTCCTTCTTGCAACTACATAAAAAGTAGTTTCTCACTAGTTTGTATACCATTACAGTTGTTTTAGTTTCTCCCAGAAAATTGCCTTGCATTGTAAGGAATGGTGTGTCGGTGTAAGTGTGCTTGTTAAACCTGTTCTCCATAGACGAGGAACACTGTTTAGTGGTCAAATTATTTCTGTCACTAATCACCCTGCACAGTACACTCCCAAGCATTGTCTATGGCCTGAAACCACAGCTGACCCTCAGTTATTAAATTAGTATGAGGATGTAACAAATTTTAAATAATATTCAACTGGTTTGCCTTAAAATGCACAACATTACTTACTGTATTTTTATTGGTAGTAAGGGGATATACCTAGTACCTTGCCTAAGCTTTGATTTTTTATCATGGCAATCCATCTCCATTAAATCTGGCCTGTATTTTGTCATGCAGTGCTCGCTCAACCCCCCCAGGTTTCTCTCCCTTAATCTTGTTGAACAATTAACATATAAATTACTTAATATAAAACCCAATGTACCTTCAGATTTTGTAATACCATAGCAACATGATTACAGCTCACAGTTGATTGCTTACTTTGCATGCAAGTGTTGCACGAACTACTAAATAGGAAAATAAGTGGTTAGATGGTGTGTTGGGACAGTTATATAAAGTGCTTAAAATGTTTCTGTCTCTCTTCTTTAACGAAAAATAATCATGTGATCCGGCATTTGAGCAGCTTCTCCATGTGCATGACCTTGCCTGAAATGAACACAAGGTGAGACAGTAAACATGAAATAATAAACTTCATAGGGTTTGGCCAGCCGTGCAAACTCAAAAGCTGCACAGATTCGAGAGGCTGGGTTCTTATCTTGTAGCAATGGATGTCATCTTATGTAACACTAAACCCCAAAAATTGTCACAAGCAGGTATTCAGGTTGATCCCCCGAAGAATGTTGTGGCCAGGCAAGTCCACTGACTTAAGAACCACCCTTAAAATTGAAAAATATGGTATCTGGACTTGGAAAGCAATATACTTTAGATTGAATGCATTCCCTATGTTCAGATGTGCAGAAAACATGGTTGCAGAGACATCCCCACAATGCCTATGTGATGAAAAATGAATAGGTGTGTTGATGCAGTGCTGTTTGAAAAACTGTGGTTAAGCCTTAATTTGCTTTTGTTTTGGATTACCGTAGCAACATTTGAACAAATCCAGGTGATTAAAATCTGCCCATCACAGCGTCTATTACTTCCTTGTGAACAGAGTTAATTAACATCTTTTACTACACCTTTTAAGCCATTTACTTTAGACCTTAAGGCTAAACTGGCAGAAGTGCTCACAGAATGCTCATTAACAGAAACACACAGCCTGACAGTATAAAATAATTGTTTTATTTTTTCTTCCAGTCATCAAAGGAATACATTACCCTTACCCAGGAACAGCTCTCTTTTCTAGCATAATAATGTTTTTTTTTTTTTTTTTGTTTCCCCTCCAGCAAAGTGGTTCATAAGCATTTTGCTGGAAGGGAAAATAAGCTTTTTGAGGGCTGTCACTTTCACTCAGGACACTTGACATGTAACTGTAGTCACAATCAATAAACTAGCAGGTAATGTCCAATGTGTCCCACTAACTGTCAGCTGGTACAGTTAATCTTCACTGATATATTAATGTTTTACGCAAGGTTATTTTCAAATTTTCATTTTCATTTAATTAGTCACTGGTCAATAAAGCAATCAGTTCCACAGTATGAGAGCTTAACATTTTGTGTCAATGTGTAGTGAGCTAAAAAGGGTCCCTTTAGTTGGTAACTGACGGCCTGAGCAATGTGTTTTTGTTTTTTTTTTTTTTGTGTGAACATTTTGAAAAGTTAAAAGAAAGTCAGGCGCGCTGTGTGAGGCATGCTGCCGGCTGTGTGCGTTTACAGTGAATGACAGTCAGAGACATGTCTCAGACCCGCTGACACATCTCCAGGCTGATGAGCCAGGTCAGAGAGACAGAATTTTCAAATCCTTCAATCTAAATACGTGTCCACTGTGGGTTACTGCTGTCAAAGAGTAAAGTTTAGGGGATTCTCAATCCCACGAAAGTACAACATCGAGGGTATGCCAGGGAGAAGGTGCCAGGAGCAGGACCTCCCTTTTAGGGGGAGCGGTGCTCAACCGCCTGTTCGACTTTTTTTTTTTTGTTGCATTTTTCTACCACTGCGTTTTATTTTTGCATTGTTGTACTTGTTCTTTTTTCTATGCTTTGTTTGTGTAGTTCTGCCTGTGTGTTGTCACAGTACCATTGTTAGCATACACCAGAGCCACTGGAATACAGCCGCGCAATAAGACTACTGTTGCTGGTACCCGAATGACAGCCACCCGCAACTGCATCTGAACTGCAGACAGCGTCACTGTCCAGTGTATGAACAACCATCCCTCTATCTCTCTCAGTCTCACAGCCGATTCCCACAATATTTTTGAAAACTGCTCCTAAACTGACTTGTTTGTGTACTTTGAAATCAGCCACTTGGTCAAGTCAGAAAGAAATAAACATGAATTGACTTGATGTTATGCAAGGCAGGTGATAAATATCTACTGTAATTACCTTTACTAGGAATACATTATTTAATAACTTGAAGTGACCTTGTTCTGTCTTTTACTGACAAGCTACCTATAATGCACTTTAGATAGATGAAATAAAAATAATTAAAAACAATTAGCACTGGTGTGGATAAGTTTGAGAATTGCTTTAAAAAGAGACAAACAGCCCCATTAAAACTTATAGAATTGCTGGGGGGGGATTATGCTTAATTGAATTTGGCAGAGTGGAATAATCAGAGCCAGGACTGTGAACTAATGACTTCACACAGTGCGTGCTGAACAATGATGCATGTTCTCATTCAATGTACAGCATGAAGTCTTAGGGAACAACACCATGATTAAAGTTATATTTTATATTCAGGAAAGTATATATTTAACTGAGCTGGTTTTACTGTGCATACAGGAGATGAGCTCTAAAAAAATATATGGAATGAAGTCCTTAAAGTCCTTTTTTGGTTCACATTCCATGTTATTTTAAATTAAAAACATAGACCTTTAGTGAATTTCTAAATACATAAAAGACCATGTAAGTAATGCATTGTTCTGGCACTAATTAACATCAATGCTCTATAGTTGAACTAAAAGCTTTTAATTTGCTCCAAAATCCACAAAACAAAATTACATTCAGATGAAAACAAGTTTGATAGTTACAAACACTTTTGAACTTATCCAACCATGTGTTGAACACAAGTTTGTGCAACATTGTTTTTAAGCTAGGTCAAGAACTTGATATCATGTGAGTGCTGGTAATGGACACGTTAATAACCACTCTTTGGAAGAAATACTGCTGTATTATAGTGTAAATTAATAGTATAATCGTAAATCTCGAAAAACTACTCACTTCTAAATCTTTTGTAGTCATTTTTGTATTACTTTAGTATAAATACATGTTAATTTGGATTCATATGTTGTTTTTTTCTGACTTTATGTGAACGAAAAGACACAAATTCGCCCGTTTTCTCATTGGAAATAGTGATATTTTGAAATTTACCTGTCCTGGTCACAAAAGCAAAGTTTGTGGGGAATAATAGCCATTTTCTATACTTTTGAGGCATAAGCAATTAGGAAATAACACTTACTACCCAGGAACAAAAATTGTGTTACATAGTGTTATCGATGATGCATCCTCAAAAAAATTAAGCAGGTTAGTTAGACACGATCTCCCTTTCATAAAACCATGCTGACTGTCTCCCAGGATACTGTTACCATTTAATATAAAATGAAAATAAAAATATTATTTAAAAAGTACATTTAAAATCAACATTTTTGAGAATTTTCAATAGCTTTCAAACCAGCATTGTTTTTCGATTTTTCAAATTGGTAGCTCATGCACGTACTTCAGCGGATCCAACAAAAATTAGTTACTGGGCATTTCATACTCCATGGGAGTTTAATTTGTCATATTACATCTAATACTTTAATCCATAAAAATGACAACAAGCACATTATATATGTAGATTTATTTTGGTAGCAAAAAATCAACAATAGCATGACTTTGCGTTGAATTCCAATATGTATCGCAATCCATTAGCAATATTGTATCCTCTGTCCCAATACCTATCCGTAGAATGCACTGTAGCTTTCTATAAGTAACAACAATACAAAACTTTGTAAACAGTTCATAAACATTTAAAACATTATACTTACTGTAGTTATAAGTCTACACCATGGTTTTCTAACATTATGTTAGTTATCTTTTGAATGACTAAATACAGAACACTCTTGCATCTAGAGTACTTGTTTTACTCAATTTTCTTTTCACTTTCTAAGTGCTTCACCCCAAATGCAATTGTCGACAAAGCTGTAATACAGCTGAGAGCTACTAAAGCTACAATAACACTGCTTTTTGGAAAATTCTGCCCAGTACGGTACAGACTCACAGATTTCAAAATAGTCCGGTTACCATGTAAAACACGATCTCTGTTAGCGAGCTATCAGCAACATTATACCAAAAGAAAAATATGATACTACTTTCTTTTTATCTTGCCTCCAGCTGTAATTGAAATGCTGGTTGCTTGCCCAGCCAATACTACTATAGGTCTCTGAAGTGATGCATCTCCTTGCACGAATGAGACAGAGAGCCAAACATGTTGCTGGTGATGGTGTGGTGCGTTATTGACAGTCAAGGATGCCAAGGAAGATGCTGAACTGTAACAGGCATGTATAGTGAAAACACCAACAAACACATGGAGCACTATACAGTACTTAAGGCTGTGAAATCAATGTATTTACATTTTAAAATTTTATCACAAGGCTGTTGCTGTAATAACAACCACAAACAAAGGCACATGTTTTAGCTAATGCCTTCATACCTGAGTTTAACTGGTTTGTGGTGGCTTGTTTTATGCCATTTTAAGGGATATGCCATTTTAATACCAGGACCTTCATAATTTAAAAAAATATACTGTATAAAATCTGAGTTGCTTGAAAAGGTTAAGGGTTTATGCTATGCATTACACACTGCAATTACTTTACAATTACTATTGAGCAAACATTACACATGCTGGATAAACACTTGAAAGATTACTAATTTGAATGTTATGTTGTTCCACTTTCAACAAGAAACCATAGCAGCAGTTGAATGGGTTTTCTGAATTTATCTAAACACTAACATCCCTAAATACTGCAGTTGTTCAAAAACATGACTGAAAAAAACAACATCTAACAGTGAATTCAAATGATGATTTGGTCTTCATTTTACATATTTTTAACAGTTATTATAAGGATTCGGTGTCTGTTAAAACTGAATTGAACAGAACATTAGGTTATTATAGTAACCCTGGTTCCTTGTAATAGAAATGTAACCATTACTGTATGGGTATTGTGACAGAGATTGCACGATTACTGGTGTTAGATCTCCTTCCCGACCTGGGAGAGCACTATGTAAAAGGAACAGCGTACCCTTAACTAAATGGCACGACAATTTATTCCTTAGGGTAGGTGGAAGTCAGTCATTTAGGAAGGGGGCTGAGCTACGGACGGGAGACGGCGTGGCATCCGAGGATTGGAGGAGCGGATGCGCTCGTTAACCTAGGGGTCATGAGCGAGGGTATAAATAGGGGGCATAGTATAAGTGATCTTTTCCTTTATATGTGGTGAGCAACAACCTAGGAGGAGTGCCCGTTACTTGTGAAAGAAACAGTGAGTGTTTGTTAGTGTAGCCTTGTAACACTGTTTGTTTGTATTGCCTGTTTCAACATTACTAACAGGATCTGGAGCTGCAGCTGCAAGCCAGCATCAAACCCGGATACCACCACTCACTTCACTGAGGAACTGTCTTTGCTCCACGAGCACTTAATTCACACACTGTAGGAACTGTGTCTGTGTTTGTGTTTTGTGTGGGTGAAAAAAGACTGGACTTTTGGTTTTGGGTCAAACCCTTGGGATTTACAAACAGGAATGATACACACCGCTATACCACTTCCATCATTATTATTATTTACAGGTTTTGCCATAAGGCTGTGGACATTATAATCATTAATAAACACCCTTGCCCCAGTGAATCATTTTCCGTGTGATTAATCCGCTCTGTACTGCACTCACACGCACATATTCACCACTTTGCCACAGTATTTACCTTGTAGAGACCCGAAACCTCAATAAGATATACCAAAGCAGCTCCCTGAGCCAGTGGCACAGTCATGGCCCACCTGAGGCCACAAATAGATCTCATTGACATTTTTCCTGCATGTATGCAGCAAACATGAAGTTTAATGGTTACACTTCTATTTCAGGGAGCCTGGGTTATGATAACAGCCTAACGTTCCCTTTCAAGTACAAAATATGCAATACTGCAGAACAACGTATCCAAACCCTACAGCGTGTCTATTACCGCAAACCCACCACCGCATCACCCAGTACAGTGTAACTCCACCACCGCGTCACCCAGTACAGCGCAACCCCACCACCGCGTCACCCAGTACAGTGTAACAGCGACACCCAGTACAGTGTAACCCCACCACCGCGTCACCCAGTACAGCGCAACCCCACCACCACCCAGTACACCAACCCCCCACCGTCACCCAGTACAGCGCAACCCCACCACCGCGTCACCCAGTACAGCGCAACCCCACCACCGCGTCACCCAGTACAGCGCAACCCCACCACCGCGTCACCCAGTACAGCGCAACCCCACCACCACCCAGTACAGCGCAACCCCACCACCGCCTCACCCAGTACAGCGCAACCCCACCACCTCGTCACCCTGTACAGTGTAACCCCACCACCGGGACACCCAGTACAGTGTAACCCCACCACCGGGACACCCAGTACAGTAAATGACATTCTGTTTCCCTTTCTAACAAAAACAGTTCCAGTGTCACACTAATATCTGCTTGGTTGGAAAATAAAACTTATATAAATGCATTATTAATAATAATAATAATAATAATAATAATAATTTTCAATTAAACATGGTTCCTCTTTTTTATGACACTTTATGATATGCTATGGTAAATTAAGATTAGACATTGAACAAATGAACAACTAAAACAATTTTAGAAAACAGTATCTTTTATCATTTCTATTTAACTGCTAACTTTAGCCTACCCTAGAAATTTTGGCATACGGTGATGGACATGCGGTTATGTCTTGTAACCGCAAAACGACTGGAATGCTACAAGGCTAAGCAGAGAGGTTGCCTTGTGCGTTCCATAAGGAATCCCAGTAACACATAGCTAGGGTGAAAAAACTGAGGGAGAAACTCACTTCTATGCCCGTGTTATAAGGGTCTGGGAAGCTGCCCTTAACACTCTAATTCCAAGGCCAGGGTTTTGAGGATCCACGACATTCATTCAGTAGAACCTAGTTAAGGTATGGGGAGTAGCCCACACTGCTGCACTGCATATGTATTTGACAGGTGCATCCTGTAATAAAGCACACAAAGTTGCCCTGCCCCTGGTGGAAGGGGCAGTGAGCTTTTCTGGAGGGGGCACATTGGCCATCTCATAGGCAGTCCTGACTGTGTCTGCTATCCACTTGGATAGCCGCTGCTTAGACAGGGCTTGACCATGGGACTTAGCCCCATAGCAGACACAAAACTTTTCATCCTGTCAATATAGTATGCCAGGGCCTGACCTGGGCAGAGTGTATGGAGCAGTCATTCTCAGATTGGAAAAGGAGGTGGATGGAAAGCTTCCAATTCACCAGACTGGTCGACATAGAATGTCAAAATTGTCTTAATTAAAAAAGCAGGATTGGTACAGAGCGTAACCTTTGTCCTGGCTTCTGTAAATAGTAAGCAGGCTTTCGCTATGGAAAATGCCTGCATCTCAATCACCTGCTTTGTGGAGGTGATAGCAAGCAAGGCAAAAGCTTGCGTGCCCAGAGCAAAAGCTTGCGGGCCACGATGGAGACTGGGTGACCTGAGTCCACCCTGGTGGTTGATGTAAGCCATCTCTGTTGTGCTGTCTGTATGGACAACACATGTCTCCTTTGAACCTCCTGCAAAAAATTCTGCAAGGCCAGGTAAACTGCCTGCAGCCTTCATTGATGTGGAGACCCTGCCAAGCTGGGTTCCACCACTTTGCGCACCCCTGCCATTCCACACAGCTGTTACATTGTCAACATTTAGAACCTCCCTCGGCTCAGATACAGGTTGACCTGTCTGAGGTAGAGGATCGGTCTGAGGCCACCATCCCTCTTGAGCACTAGAAAGTACCTGCATTAGGTCTATCATGTGAATAGCCTGTTTTTGCAGCAGAGCTGCTACCTCCTGTACACCACAGTGGCGTCCTGTGAGTACGAGACTGATGTTGTAGTCACACCCCGAAAGGGAGGGGGACCATGCTTGAAATGTAGTGAGTAGCTGGTCTGAATGGTATTAAGCACCCAGATGTCTGTGGGGCATTGATGCCAACAGTCCAGAAGAGTCCCTAAGCTGCTCTCGCTGCGTGTGTGTTATAGCATCACGTTGCAGACAGACCTGCGTGTAGATCTGGTTAAGAATGTTCTGGAATCAATGTTAACAACCCAATTCCCATAGCTTGACACACAGACAAGAGTCTGAATTAAATATCTGGAAAATGCTTACATTAAAATGAATTTAACCATGAATTTCTTTGACAGTCACTTGCTCAGAGAGCAGCTTTGGCATGGCTTAGTCAGGTTTCGGGTCTCTACAAGGTAAATACCTATAAAATAACGGTTACATTTCGTACTTGAAAAGGAACCCCAAATGTTTGTAATCTGCACTTAAGGAAGGATTTTTACTGTGTTTTAAAACCTGTATCTCTGCTCTAAACTCTGGAAGTAGTCAGTGTAACTCTAAATGTTAAAAAGTGACTAGTATTACCCATTGTTCTATCCCACTATTATCCAGTGGGAGTTTAGCTTTTAGTTGGTGCTGGTCTAGCAAAATATATTTGTGTGTTACTAGTTCATTGTGCCCTGTTTATAGATTAATGAATCCCACCCGAGTCCGACACTCCATGGTTACTAAGAGGTTATTTCTCAATTACCACTATATTACAAATAGTTTACAAAAGAAAGATTTACAAGAAAAAGATTAGGGTCACCTTGCCACTTGGTGCGCTTGATAAATTAATTGTCACAATCTACTTTTTTTTTTTTTTTAATAAACACAGGTGGTAATTTCATATTTTTTGCTGGCATACTGCAGTCTTGGTATACACACAAGTTAATCTCTAAACGAGACTGTTAATCTTCCTCTTTCAGGGTTTTAAAACACCAACAGCCAGACAGGCCCCTGCAGAGCTCTGTACTTCTGTCACATCCATTTACCAGCACCAATCGAATCCATGCACAAGCCAAGCAAGACGCTGGAACAGGGTCAGGGTTTAAAAATCTTATCTTCTCATGGGATCATCATCTTTCCATCTCATCTGCCTAATGATGTAACCCATTATCATATTATTCTACCATAGTGGCCTTGGCTGTCAGACATTGACAGACCGATGTATCGACTGCCTAGACATTTGAGAGGAACAGTTCTTTACTTTGTTTATTGCATGAGCAGAACAGTAACACTAGCTGTAATAGAGCTGGTTTGATTGCGCCCTAAAGTGGAAGATATAAAACAGCAATCTTATTCTGTGCACAACTATTGTAAAAGCTGCCTTTTCTTCAATTACTGTATGAACAAATGCAATGAGGCACAAAAATCTTAAAGCCTGAATTCCCTTGGCACATCATCCACAGCCTACTGGCCTCACATCTGTCTAATGAGCACTTTAGCTAAATCAAATTGAAAATACAGAACCAGTGCAACTTTTGAATCACGATATTAACTAATATCACAATAATTAACACTGCCATACAAGTCTGATGCTGTGTATGTAGTCCAAATGAAGCTGTTAGATTCTGAGTTTAAAAGATCAGAGCCAAGAAACTGTCCCATAAACCTTCCTGTTACATTTTCCTAACGTTAAGCTGTAAAGCTCTTTTTATAATTTACTGTAAATTGGTACAGTAATAGTTCTCCATTTGTTCTTAAATCCTTGTTTGTACTCCAACTGCTGGTGGATGTGTTGCTGCAGTAAGTAGGACTGCGCAGCCATGACAAACTTGCTCAGTGTTTCTCAATATGCCATTACAAGCTCTTATGTGAATAAATAATCTGCAAACACAGTCTTTGTATCAATATTAGAATGGCCACTATGAACCTTCATTATTTTCTTTTTGAGACTGACATACTTTGTCACCAGCAGGGAAGCTTTATAGCAAGTAGGTCCTTGAAATTATTTCATCATGAAGATGTATTATGTCCCCATTCTTCTCAAAGCTAGCCCTGGCTGAACCCTAAAGCTACAGTCCAGGGCTTCATTTGCCAAACAGGGGGTATATCTCCCCCAAGCTTTAGCAAGCCAAATATACTACTTTACTACACTGTAAGACAGTGTTTATTGTTAACCACATGTTTTTTTGTGAGACTGCATGTGAACGTTACAAGTTGACAAAAATTACCTCACTGGTAGTTATCCATGAGAATGTACTTAAATCTCAGCTCAAAGTTACAGTACATCACTCATGTTTTGTGTGTAGGTTTTACTGTAAACACATTTTTGTTAATCGGCCTAACTACTGTAGTTTTCCTTCAAATATTTAAAGATATGTTCTATCTCTGAAAAGATACTCAGTATTTGCCACAAGCACTCCCAATAATGAGCCTTGTCTGCACCAGGGAACAAAATATTACCTAAAATCTCATTTATACTACATCTTTTATGTTTTTTTTTTTTTTTTAATGTACTGTAAAAAGATTTGTGCTTGCCAAGTACAGTATGCGGAAAACTCAAAGCCATATTTGTGAAACAAATCCACAATGTGCTTGGGGGGAGGGTAGAGATAATTCTGAAACCTTCTTCCAGATGTATTTTTTTTTTTCACTGTCGGTGTCAGTTGATATGAACTGTATGTTGTAGGAAAAGAATGATCTTAAGCACCCCTTTGTCATTATTCTTGTTTTCACGCACAAATTCAAATTCCTGTTTTTACAGAAAACAAATATGGGATTGGTAATGAACAAATCTAGAATGGCAAACTCTTCCACTGTAATATACCAATTTCAAAAGAGGTATACCTGCACAACTCTTGTTACAGGAAAGACATTTCCAAAACCCTGGGTGAGACTGGGTGAACAAAACAGAGGAACACACACCAACCGCACAATACACTGTTTTGTAAGACTTACAAACTAAGCAGTTGCTTTGAAACCCTGTGCATTTCACATACAGCAGGACGTCCTGGTTTTAATGTTTGTTTATAAAGAAAGCACTGGCAGCACTTTAAAAATCATCAGACTTTGGTATACAACATTCAGGATTCGGGTCTTTAGGAGGTAAATATCTATTCGTTAATGGTTACATTTCATACTTGAAAGGGAACTCACAGCTTTGTAAGAATAGAAAAACACAATGGATTTGCCCTGTTATCCAAACTGTGTCCTCCAGTATTTCATATCACTACCAGATCTATAGGTCAGAAACCTCTCCTTACATGAACAAGTATTTATCCAAACATTTGCCCTGTTACTGTAATGAAAAAAAAATCTACAAAAACATGTATATTAATAAATAATATATAGTTTAAAAGTACAGTAAACAGCATAGGGGCCAAGTGGTATTTAGCTGAAGGCAATGCTGGCCTTCCTGTGCTCGCATGTACAGTAATTCTAAAATAACAGGTGTAGTGTAGTCTAGTTCTTACCTCGACCTCACAGGGGAACTCCATGCCTTCTAGCATCATGACCTTGCACACCACAGTCTTCATCTTCTTGGATGGCTTCCCAGGAGGCTTCTCAGCCTTCAATTCAGGTTTCTGAACGTTCTCTTCCTCCTTAATCTTCTTCTGAATCTCCTCCCCAGCTCCGTTCTTCTCCTCCTTCAAATCTACGTCCTTCTCCAAGGAGTCTTTTCTGGTCTCTTTTGCAGGCTACAAAAAAAAAAAAAAAAAGATTAAGCTAAACCAAAATACAGTTTTTCCATAGCACCCCATAATGTAACTAAAAGGGCAATATAGTTTCCTACACTAGTGTACTCGTGTACCACAGTATTGTCTTTTTAAGCTTCATCTCCCCCTCCCCTCCCTCTAGCCATCAACACGCCTGATTCCCATAAAATATTCTGTTGTTCTCTTTGTTACAGATCTAGACATCTCTTACTGTACCTTCTATTCTTCAGCTCTCAGGACTTGAAGAAGAAGCAATAGTCCATGATTGTCCTAGTCGGAATGTGATAAATTAACATACAAAACTGTTTTCACCATTCATAATAATTTCCATTGGCATCAAAGAGGTGATGTCAGAGGGTGGATAAACATTTGCAAAAATGGAAAATAAAGGCAATTTGGCACAGATACAGAAATAAAGAAAGATATCTTGGATGCCTCTGCATTGCAGCTACAGTACAGTATACATTTTTATGTTTTGCATAAAAAGTTCTGTTGTAGTTAATAATTTAAATATTTAACAGCCATACTGTAACTCTGGACTCCTGATCTGCCTTAATTCAGCAATAGAACCAGAAGAGGGCTTTACCGTCTGGTAAGGCCCGCCTCGTGCCACTAAATGTCCCGAGTTCATGTACATCATACACAAAAGAAAGCATGGTTTGTGAACAATTTTTAAAACCTTTAAATAAATAAAAAAACAATAACTTTTTTTAAAATTATTATT
The DNA here is from genome assembly GCF_017654505.1 of Polyodon spathula. NCBI lineage: Eukaryota > Metazoa > Chordata > Actinopteri > Acipenseriformes > Polyodontidae > Polyodon > Polyodon spathula. The sequence continues at coordinate 28,954,287 of NC_054538.1, read as the reverse complement.
AGGATTTGAGTCTGGTTCGTGTATTTGTGTAAGTTTCAGTATTTAAGCTACCATTAGGTCCTAAAAATGTATTGACAAAAAAAAAAAAAAAAACACAATAACAAATATCTAGTAGTTGGGGCTCTCGAGTGGCGCATCCGGTAAAGGCACTCCGCATGGAGTGCAGGATGCGCCCTAAAGCCTGGACATTGCCGGTTCGAGTCCAGGTTATTCCTTTGCCGACCAAGGACGGGAGCTCCCTGGGGACGGTGCACAATTAGCCGAGCATCGCCCAGGGTGCAGAAGGTTTAGGTTGGCCAGGGTGTCCTCAGCTCACCACGCACCAGAGCCCCCTGTAGTCTGGCCGGGCACTTGCGGGCTTGCCTGTAAGCTGCCCGGGGCTGCATTGTCCTCTGACCCTGTAGCTCTGAAGTGGCTGCATGGTGAGTCTGCAGTGTGAAAAGAAGAGGTCGATGGCAGCACACGCTTCAGAAGACAGCGTGTGTTCATCTTCACTACTCCCGAGTCAGTGCAGGGGTTGTCGTGGTGAGCCAAGCTTAAATAATAATTAGATATTCTAAATCGGGAAAAAATAATAATTGCCGACTACTGAAAAAAAAAAAAAATTATATAGTAGTCTACATGTGAAAATGCTGATCGTGCTATTTGTGCAGTAAGATGTGTTTAAAGTTTATTCAAAGCCTCCTTCCTGGCTTTGTTAGTGAAGAGAGCACCGTCCTGTGTTGTTACTGTGATATGCTGAAATATTAACATTGCTGAAAGCAATCAAACTGCATCCAGTGGTCTGATTTCTTCAACCGATTATTCAAACCAGAAACTAGCTGATGGCAGCAAACACTATTCTCAGTTTTTTAAAAAACTTTATTTGCTATACTAAATTTAAATAGATATATTGAACAGATCACGGATCAATTTCCTAATTATTATTCGAACATGTATTTTACTGAAAAAGGTATACTTTTATCTTTCAGCTAAACTGAGAGTTAATAATAGGCCAAAGGCAAACTACATTATTATTATGCAATTTGATTTGTAATTTTCTCTCTTTAAAATACCCGAGTACGCTAGTCTGTTTTAGTATGTCGTTAAAAATGTATGGGTTTCTGGTATCTAATTACATGCACATTCATTCTTTACACAAGAGTTTCACTGACATGATCTCAAAGCCACGAAGCAGTGATCACAAACAAATGTTATTATTATTAAAGAGGAGGATAACAGCACAGTAAAAATAACCCACTAAACTGAATATCTGCAATTTAAGTCAACACTAAAGATTCAGTGTAGTATATGTCTGTCTGGCACTGTTACCTCCCTGCTCCCTGGACAGATCACAGCAGATTATTTATAACTTTCAAATGCACGACGACTTACGCAAGAATTTCAACAGGTATACACTCAACAATTCCATATAAACCCAAACGACTTTGCCTACAGTATACAACAAAAGACAGCTATACAGTACTGTAAAAGCAAAAGACCTTTCCCTTCTAACAGTTAGTCTTACAAAGTACTTTGAAGGTGTGATGATTTTGTGATCTTAAAAGAGTACTGTAACTGGAGTTGACCAAAGGGTGAAAACTGGCTTAAAAATGTTAACTGGGACATTTACTATGCAACTGTCTTGGTACAACTTTTACCTCAACCCTCTCTGACCTTAGGCTTGCTATACAGCCACCTTAAAACTTCATTCGTACCTAGACATGAACCGAAGTAAAAGAAGAGTGGCATAGATACTATAGGCACTATAATTGTTTTCCAAACTATATGGTTCTAAAAGGAATTTATTGTCCCTGTTTTAGTAGATTGCATTTCTTCTAATGATTAAAGTATAGTAGATGGTTGTAGAACACATAGTCCTTCTTACACTGTAGCAAGATCAAATTAAGCTTGAGTTTACTGATGATCTATATCTGCATTTTCAGAGCAATTCCTTAATCACTGAAATGTAATTTGATGTCAACAAAGGATACAGAAAAGCCAAGCCACACATTCATACTTTGTTATCTGTCTTGTACTTCTGGCTTCATTCACTGCAGGAAATTAAAATATTTCACATTGAGCCTGGTCTTAACTAAGGAACCCAATAAACAAATATTTTAATAAATGGGTTTCTGTCATGCCCGATTCCCAGAGTGCGCTGGCTTGACACTTGGAGTTTATTTTCCATCTCATCCCAGAGGAAACAATGCTCATTCAATCATAAAGGGAGACAAGCCCCTGAAGCCAGCACAAGAGAGGAATCAGGAAGCCTCTCACATTCCCACCACAACTTTAACTTCCCTGATAGGACTTGAGCACGCAGTGCTGGAGTGCCAAGGGTCGGTGAACTGAGGCATTACTACAGAACAGTGTGTTCTCCTTTTCAGAATTAAACTCATTATCAACTGCACTGTAATTTACTTAGCCATCAGTATAACACTGCATTTTTGTTTGGTGTCGGTATAACTTATGGTTCTGTAGTATTGTTATTGCACACTGCCCAGTAGATTAATATTTCTATAACCCACACAACTGCAGGGAGAGCAGACAGTATGCCAAGAAATCTGTGGCTTTAACTCGCACTTCAAAATTACACTACAGCACTTCAAAATTAAATAGCCACTAAACACTTTACTATTATTATTTCCACCCTGCAGCAAAGTAAATCACTTGTTTCCACCCACCAAACGACTGCTGACCCACTGATGCAAAGTCCAGCCTGGCTAGCCTGATGAACTATCCCTAGTCAACATTTCATGAATTCATTTCACATGGCAAAGCCAGTAGTTGTAAAACTCGACATCGTCCCTTAACACACAACTTTAATGCATTGCTGAAATATCTATTTCTGAAATAGCCCTGCAACACTATTTAAAAATAACAAAATTAGCTGGTTTCTTGTTCATGCAAGTGGATAATAAAATGACTGCATATGAATCCACAGACGGTTTCCAAAAGTCCAAAACTGTTTTGTTTTTTTGTTTTTTATTGCTGGGAACACGGTACACAACAAGATAGCTCCAAGAGTCTGCTTTTAATGTATTAAAATATACTGATGCCTCAAAAAAAAAAAAAAAAAAAAAAAAAAGGAACAATAAAAGTCTGACCAGATAAGAGGTTTTAATAGAGATGGGATGTTATGTAAGGACAAACTGCACTGTGGTGCACTCTGTATTGATCCAGGTACAATTATTATATATTTTTTTCTAAACCATTCCACTTTTACATCCCAAAGTGACATCAGGTCAAATACTGCTGCTGGCACACTGAGTACTAAATAAATGTTTAATATTGATCGTCCCTGGCCTGTCTGTACCCATTATCTACAGTACAGCCATTAATCAAAATGGTGTCTCTTATCCAGTGATTAGTTTACAAGCTACTCAGCTGCGCTAACATGGCTGTGTGTGGACATTTGGAAAAAATGTATTTTATTGTCTCTCTACTGGAGTAAGAAAACATGAGAGCTGAAAATTAAAGATTTTGTTTTTTCTGCCAGATCTCCAGACCTAAAAACAATTAAGAAAATCTGAAACTAGAAGGGTTATGACTTAAACAGCAGAGCTCTGGTCTCATGGAGCCTGTGGCCAAGCAATGGACTGGGATCGGTTTGTTTGTGCCAAAATGTGCACAGCCCATGAGGTTCAATCTGCAGACAGTGATCCAGGCCAACAGAATGGTGGGACCACATATTTTAACAAGTTCAGGCTCCTCAATGGACTGGATTCTAATGAAAAGGAAACTTTGTTAACCAAAGTCTGTTACAATATTTGATGTTTGGTCCAATCAAATATGCAGAATGGTTTTGAACAAAACAGCGATTAAGGTACTAGTGTCTGCATTATGTTGGTAATAAGTTTTTAATGTTATTATTGATGTATTAAACTTGCATAGTGTGTTACCCCCCCACCCCCCGAGGCAATCCTGACTTACAGCCCGGGTTCTCCGGTCTATCAGAAACCGTTTGGTAAACTTTATTTCCATCTTCAGTTTACAAAAAATTGCTTTGTGCAAATGTGTAGGTGGTCTTTACAGTTATAGTTAGCAATTACACCAGCTGATGACAATTTACTAAAATCCTGAATGTTTAGATGTGAAGATTACATTTTCAGAGAGGAATAAAACCACTGTAACCACAATACTGTCAAGAAACAGCTTGGCAGGAATTGTTGTTCAATTCCTGTGTTTTTTTTTTTTTTTTTTTTTTTGCAAATTATAACCCACATTATTGTAATTCCTCAATAAAAATGTTTGGGAAAATGTGTCAAAACAGATGCTTTAGTGTGCGATTGAACCTCCAGCACTACATGTATTTATCTTTAATACTGTATGTAAGTTAGCAATCTGATCAAAACTTGCATTTTAATGGTGCAACTGCTAACAATTGAGGAGAAATAGTACTATACAGTACATACCAATATTGCCTGCTGTTTTTCTCAGCTTGATTACAAGCTTCCTTCCCACTTTGACTTTTGTCTCGGACACTAAATATATTTACAGCATCCGTTATTTGCTTTGAAGTATCCTGTTTTGTCTTGTCTGGAACACAATTTGGCTTTGCTTTCAACACATCAACAGCCAACTTGAGAAAATGTGCATTTGCCAAAACAGAGACTAAATATTTGGGATTTACAATGGGGAATGGAATGGTGAAACCCATTGTCACCAAAGTCCAGGCTTTGGTGGACGTGGCAATCACCAAACCAAGGCTCAGGTGAGGTCTCTACTGGAGTTAGCCGGTTTCATCCCTGAGTATGCCACATTGGTCAATCCCTTAGTTGACCTCACCAGAAAGAGCCCTCCAAATTTGATTAAGTGGTCAGTAGAATGTCAGGGGACGTTTGATGCTATTAAGCAAAGACTTTGCCGGGCCCCCACTCTCATCACTCCAGACTTCACCAAGAGATTCATCCTCCACACCGACTGAACCCCTGGGTTAAACTGTGTAGTACACAGCCTTGTTCATTATTATTTACCATTGTGAAGTGACTTTTACACCCTTGCTTGTTTTCATCTTTCATGGGCAGCCTCCATTGTACAGTACATAAGCCCGTAACTTGAAGAGCTAATACTTTAGGATTCTTACAAAAACACTTCCAGGTTCATTCATATGCGATATCAAAAGAGTCGGAGATAGTGAGGTGGGGACCATCTGTCCATTTGATGTGGAATGACCCTTTGACTCAGAACACAAGCAGTGGGTTAGCCAACGACAAGCTAAAAAGTTATGGTAAGGGAGGTTATTCATTATTGAGCAATGCAAATTAATTTCAGTGGGCTGTTTGTGATCTTTAAGTACTAAAACTTAGGATACTGGAAATACAATGCAGTGCAAGAAGATAAGAAAGAATTAGCACAAATATTAACAGCCCCAACGGGAACATCAGGAAAAAAAAATCAATTGAGGTGAGCAATTTGAAACCAACAAAGGGATTAATTAAAGGAAGGCCTCAATGCCAAAATGTTCTACTTCTTCAGTACTATTTCTATCAGCAAACAAAAAAAAAAGTTTGAATTCTGACAGGGCCAAACAATGCACACCACTTTTTTTAAAACCTACTTTTCAGGGAGTAATTTGTTTAACATAATATAAATATAATATAGTATTTTGTGTCCCTAATATACCGTAATACAGTACTGACTAAATAATATGGTATTGTCACTACCTCAAGCACAGAAAATACATTGTATTGACACAGTTCCTTTTGTAGAAGAAGCTAAAGAGTACCCATGGAGAGAAATGTTAGTTTTACAATACCAACCTGAGTCTCTGCACTGCTTATTGAATGTTTCTCCTCCTTTTCATCTGCCTTGCTGTCCTGCGGCAGTGAGCGTTGAACCTCAGGAGGTTTGTCTATTCCGTCCTCTCCTCCCTGCTCTCTTTTCTCCTCCTTCTCAGACTTCTTCTCCTGAACGTCGCCCTCTTCCTTCACCGGGTCCCCTATCCCCAGACTTTCTTTGGACTCAACTTGGCTCTGAGATTTCTGCTTCTTAAGCCATGGGGGAAGGAACCTAGAGATGCCCTTCCCTGAGGCCTCTTCTTTCTCCTTCTTGCCCAACCCTGGGCTGGTCTGTGCACTGGGGCTAGCTGGCTTTGGTGACGTGGGAGTGTCTGTATGTTCCTCACCTGAAGGCTGCTCTCCAGTGGTAGACTGCAGCGTCTCCTTGTTATCGGTCAGTTCCTCTGGTTTCTCAGCCTCTGTGTGCTCTTGTTTCGGGTGCACCTGTTGCTGTGTTGCCGGTTCGTCCTGCGCCTGTGTCTGCAGCTCCGGAGCTGCTGGCTGTTCTTCGGCCTGCTCTGGTTCCTTCTTTACTTCAGACTCCAAACCTGTTTCAGTCGTCATCATTACAGTTTACACTGAGAAGGCAAAGAAGAAAAAAAAAGAAAACTGATCACTTTTAATTATTATTAATTAGTCATTTAACAGATGCTTTTATCAAAAGTGACCTCTTGGGGATGAACTATACATCAACAACTGCTGCTACAGAGTCACTTAAAATAGGACCTCATCTGACAGACGGAGCATAAGGAGGTTAAGTGACTTGCTCAGGGTCACACACAGTGAGTCAGTGGCTGAGTGGGGATTAGAACCGTGGACCTCCTGCTACCCAGCCCTTTAACCACTGGACCACCAAGCCTCCTAATTTTGACTTATAGTATCAAGCCTTGTCATTGCTTCCCACATGCCACACATTTACTCTTCAAATTCAGAATTACTGTATAAGTGGCCATACTATAAAATACATCCAGCCAAAATATATGGAGTAATAAGTTAATCAATGCCCAAAGCTTAAAAAATGGCCTATATTCATAGTTCATAGAAAGCAGAAGCTAACGCAAGTTATCATAATCAACTATGTTCCATACTTGCTTGTCACCATCACAAAAATGTCTGCACACTCAAATACTGTACAGTACAATTATCAAATACTGTGTATCCGCCACATGTGTTGCCACATTTAGTATAGGCCTACATGTTTTCTTGTTTTCCTCAAATTAAGGAACAAACTTTTTAAAAACGTGAAACGCATGGCTATAAATACTGTACCTATAAAGATGAGAAATTGCAACAAAAACCCTATTCATTGGTACAGCTGCAATTTCTTTTCAATAACTGTCACTTGTGTATTGAACTGCAGGCTAAAATAAAAACAGCCCAATGGGTAAGAACACTAACAAGAACAGTGTCAAACTTTTGTTTTAACTGTGCTGGGAATATGATGGAATTTTCTAGACACTTAACCAATTAACACTGCAGTTTGGCTATTAACTTAATTCTTATGCACAATGAAAGAGAGGGAAGTACTGTGTAAATGTTCCAAACTCATTACGAGGAGGCTATGTGACACAAGCTAAGTTTTAGCATACTTCACCAGCAACTATTGTATAAAGGGCTTTATCTGCAACCCAGTACTGTACTGTAGCTTGTATAATATTACATGCCTTGCTGGGCATTCAGCACAATCTGTTTTTAGATGCCATACAGACAGATTTTAATCGATGTGTGGTCAGAGTGGATGGGAAATGTGCCAGGCTTGTTCAAGCATTGCAGTCAGAAGGGACAGTACTCTTATCTTAATTTACTGAAAGATAACAGTGTGTTGTTCAGATAATCCAAACTGGGACTACCATGTTCAGATATTCGTTCAAGATTTGTTCATTTTCAAAACATTATTAAAGCCATTATATGTTACACTGTATTAAATATCCCAGAAGCAAAAAAGGCCTTATGTTACCCCCGTGAATTAACTACAAAATTAACTACAAAACATTAATAACAAACAAAGTGGCCATAAACACATTTCCATAAAGTAACGACATTCATGTTTAACTTGAAAAAGCACTTCAAATAAAATAAAACATACAAGAGGGTGTTGTATAATCCAAAAAACAAAAATATATATATATATATATATATATATATATATATATATATATATATATATATATATATACACACACACACACACACACACACATATATATATATATATATATATATATATATATATATATACACACACACACACACACACACACACACACACACACACACACATACACACACACACACACATATATATATATATATATATATATATATATATATATATATATATATATATATATATATATATATATATATATAGACACACACACACACACACACACACACAGTACCAGTCAAAAGTTTGAGTACACTTCCTGGAAACTAGGTTTTTTTCATAATTGACAATGTTTTACGTCGTATACGTTTCTGTAAATACTTGAAAATGAAAACACATGTTACAATATACAAAACAAAACATAAGGAGTATCAAAGCAATGTTCAAGAAAATTGAAAATTGTCTTTAAATCTTGGATTCCTCAAAATAGCCACCCTTTGCCTTAATAACAGCCTCACAAACACGAGGCATTCGGTTAACAATTTTCAGCAGGAAATCACCCGACATGTCTTCCCAGTTCTTCTGCAGCAATTCCCAGAGATGTAGGGCACTTGTAGGTAGCTTTGCTTTGACTCTTCTGTCCAGTTTGTCCCATACAAGTTCTATGGGATTGAGGTCTGGAGACTGGGCAGGCCAGGTCATTAGGTTGAGTTGTCCTTCACTTTCCTTTTTTGCAAGATAGTTCTTGCACAACTTTGAGGTGTGTTTCGGGTCATTATCTTGCTGAAGAATGAAGGACTGCCCAACTAGCCGTAATCCTGATGGAATGGCATGCCTCTGAAGTAGGCTATGATAGCCATGCTGGTTGAGCTTGCCATGAACTTGGTAAAGATCACCAACTCTGTCACCAGCAAAGCAATCACAGACCATGACACTGCCTCCTTCATGCTTGACAGTGGGAACCACACATGCAGAACTCATGCACTCATCCTCTCTGCGTCTTACAAATACTCAGCAGTTGGACCCAAATATTTCAAATTTTGACTCATCGGTTCATAAGACCGACTTCCACTCCTCAAACATCCAGTTTCTGTGTTTTTTGGCCCAGGCAAGTCTCTTCCTCTTATTCTGCACTCTTAACAATGGTTTCTTTGCAGCAATTCTTCCAGTTAGGCTAGCTTCACGCAATCTCCTCTGAACAGCTGAAGTTGAAACATCTGTACTTCTAGTAGCATTTAGCTGAGCTTGTATTTCAGGGGCAGTTAATCGCCGGTTTCGCAGACTTGTGACTGAAATTAACTTGTTCTCTGATTGAGGTCACCCTTGGCCTGCCTGACCTTGTTCAGTCCTTATGAGTGCCAGTTTCTTCAAATCGTTTGATGGTCTTGGCCACAGCTGTTACAGACACTTGCAAAGTTCTTGCAATTTGTCTTAAAGATTGACCATTTTTTGCCATTTTCTGCTCCCTTACATTCAGGAATGACACACTTGTGCCTATATTTATAGTAATCATGGACCCTCACCTGTTAACAATAATTGGTAACATGCTAGTTAACTCAGAGAACATCTAACAAAGACACTTTTATACTTAGGCCAGTGTTCTAACACCGTGTTACACACATTTGACTTTTAACGGATCTGGGCTTCAAACTGAAATTGACAAGATTTACATTTTCATTTAAAAATTTAATTTTTGAATGCAATTCACTTATGATTATCCGCTTATATAAGTACACGTATCACATAATGAAATATTAAGTGTTTATAGACAAGTTTATACAGTTAAAGGCATAGATAATCATGAAAAACCTGGTTGCAAGCAGGTGTACTCAAACTTTTGACTGGTACTGTGTATATATATATACTGTTTTAGTTCTCTTTTATTACAGTCCACTTAACAATTATGATTGCATCATGAAAGAAAATTAAAACGTTTTTCACTATGAGTAATTTCTTTTGCAGTTATCATATTGCTGACAGAAACCCACCCGATTGACTCGCTTCCTAAATATAACTATATATTCAGCGGTGGGAAGAATCTAAGCATACAACTTTTATCTTCCAATGAGGTGCTGGCAGGACCCCCCCTTGCAGCAGCAGTGACAGTGGTTTGCTTATTTTTGTGAAAGAAAAATGTTCTCAGTTCAGTTGCAAACGTCAAGTGTACCAAAGTGTCAATCAAACTCCTGGAAGCAGAAGCAGTTGTTGAGCGGTAAATGATACTAAAACAAAAATGGCAAACAGGGTGTGGGACGTTGTGGAGTTCCAAAGAAATCGAAGCTCTTCTTGAAATTTGAGCAGATACCCATACACAAATGCTGCTTGACAATACCCATAAAACACCAAGGTGTTCAAAGAGTTTTCCATTCGAAAGAACGGGGCTTTAACAGCACTGCTGAACAATGCAGAGCAAAATTTTACAAACTATTCAAAATTAATTCAAAATGTCCTTATTATGACCAACTTGATATTATTTTGTGGACGTGCCCGTGTTCCAATCCACAGAATACTGTGATGATGAATCAAGTTCAAGTATGGAGGCAAATCTGGAAGAGGACATCCCGGCACAATGTAAATACAGTATTTATTCTTATGAGATACTGTGAAGGGTTATCAGTCTACTGTGGTCCTTTCAACTGTGATTTGAATGTTTGTTTTTTTATAAGATGGAATATGGGTACTTTTTGGTGCTGGGGCATGTAAACCCAGACATTATTGACTAATATAGATATCTATCTATCAGTGAAAAACCTGAAAGAGAATTATTCTGTCTCGGTCTCTGTCATGAAAGTAGAGTCTCTATGGCAAAAAAGTGACAAATTATTTCAGCCAAACTTTCAGTTTAGATGGCTTACCAAAAGAGTTTCCATAGAGACATTCATGGCCACACTCTTGTCATCTTGCTTCAAAAGGATTCATTATTTAACTCCTGCTGTTTATTTTCTTCAACAAAATCTCCAACATGTTTTTAAATTAATAGTTTTAATCTCAATGTGACTACCTGGTTAAATAAAAGATAAAAAAAAAAAAAAAAAAAAAAAAAAAAATCATCAAACCCCAGCTCGCCTCCTTGCAAGACCAGAAGGCAAATGAAAATTCCAGGTGCTGAGAAACATCAGAAAAAAAAGGGAACACAGAGTGAAAAAAAATTATACGAATATGAAGAGGTTTTGTGATATTTGCAAATTATGTAAAATATTCAGTAGTGCTTTGTCTTTAAGATAGTGTTTAAGGTAGTGGTCTCAAAACAGTATATATATATATATATATATATATATATATATATATATATATATATATATATATATATTTTTTTTTTTTTTTTTTTTTTTTTTTTTTGACTTTTTGTCCAAAACGTTGCAAAGGTTTAAAACATCTCGAGGACAAATAGAGCCCACTTAATAATTTTTAAAAAATTGTTAGATTTAGGGGCGTGGACGGGAGCTCCCTGGGGGCGGTGCACAACTGGCCGAGCACCCCTGGGGGGGGGGCCTTAGGGTGTCCTTGGCTCACCGTGCACCAGCAACTCCTGTAGACTGCCCGGCCACCAGTGGGCTTGCCTGTAAGCTGCCCAGAGCTGCATTATCCTCCGACGCTGTAGCTCTGGGCTGGCTGCATGGCAGGCACGCAGAGTGAAAACAAGCAGTCAGCTGACGGCACACACTTCAGCAGACAGTGCGTGTGGGCATTTCAAATTGGGAGAAAAACAGGGTAAAAATTAATTGGCGAGTACTAATTTAAAAAAAAAAAAAAAAGTTAGATTTGCTCTTTATTGCATGTACTTACTGACAAATATTCATAGAGATGCATTTTCTATAGCACTACTGTTTCCCGAAGTGTACCGAGTGTAAAAAGGGAGTTAAAGTGGCTTTTTATGTTGGTTACCAGTTTGCATAAATGCATAAGATATGACGGTAGAGGTTTTTCATTTTGACAACAAAATCTATAGTTATGCAAGCTGATTTTCCAAATATGTATTTTCTCTCCAGTTTAGTAGGCTTCCATAGTTTGGAATATTGTTGATAAATATTGTTGTTACAGCTTGATGTATTATTTTCTTTGTCATCACACAACACACTTTATAAAGTACATCAACGTGAAAAACAGTTTTTGTTATGCTTATGTGGTTATTGCACATTATTTTTTGGACTAAACAAATGTTTCATTTTCACAATATACTTCATGGCCAATTTAAATCATATTAGAGAATATTTTTGTTTGTCCTATTTTTTGTATACATTTTTACTTGCAAGTACTGCTGTTTACATAAAGAGAAATGGTGAGCAATTTAAGCTTGATATATAGGCAAATTACATTAGTATTTTACTTCATTTTTCATTAGGAAGCTTGCCGTAACACGTCAGTAATTTATTACAAAAATTCCACACATTTTAGTTACAGAAGTGATTGCTGTTTTTATTTTCATGTACAGATCACTTTGAAAATCTTAGAATTCTAAATAAACCTATTACAATAAAAAAAGTCTTCCTTTTTGTCATTACTGCAAAAAAAGAAAATAAATAAAAAAGTCATTTAACTCCTCTGTCATCTTGCAGCCGTTCAATTTTGATTTCCTGTCCTGTATCTTACATATTTACCATCATCACTTTGATGGGTATTTTTTTTAAATTTTTTCTCACATGACCTCTGTTTCTGTCATCTTCATTTTCAGACTGCTGAAATGTGCCACTAGTGCATTACAGATATGTATTGCTACCATATCTTGCTCCAAATCTCTTGCAGGTTCCGTGGTTTCATTTTCATCAACCATCATATTGTCTTAATTTATGAGCCAGGTATCTGAACTCTTATCCACTCATTTTGCATATGCTGTGGAGAATGCAACATGCAGCAATTATTGTTGGTCTCATTGTTATATGATGGTAATTTATTTTATTTAGACACCTTCAGCGTCCCTTAAGTTGGCCAAAGGCACATTATACAATCATCTGTGCTCGGCTTAACCTGTAGTTGAAGTTTCTCTGGTCTGGTGTAATTCCATCTCTCTCTGGGAATCCTTTTTTAAGCCACGGCAGTAGGGGGTATGCTGCATTACCAATTATAGTAACAAGGACATTAACCCCATTGAATAGCTCTGTCACATTTGGGAATAGGTTACCATCCTGCCCGAATTTTTCCTGGCCAGCCAACATTTATATCCCAAAACCTGTAAGTTTGATCAACCACACCTTATAAAATAACCGAGTATCAGCCCTTTCTAATGTAATAATCTGCTTTATTTTCAGTAGGTGCAATAATGTGAATATGGCCTCAGCACACTGTGGGACACCCCAGCAATCACGAAAACTTTGAACTAAGCTGTGTAGTTCCTCAGCTGTTGTAATGCTTATATATTTCCTCTTCAGTATGTGTACTATCGCACTGGACACTTCAATTGTGACTTGACAGGCCGTACAGCATCCAATACCAAACAAATAGGCCAGACTGAATAGGGGGTTAGTACCGGTAGGCTACAGTATATTGTAGAATCAAGTCTGATTTCCTCTCATTAGTTCAAAACCAAAAGCCAGACCTCATCATCTAAACAACCTTGCAATACAGCAGGAATTTAGAGAGAAATGCTTTGCATCTAAATACTGTCCTTCAGCATGGCTGAAATACAATTGTGGGAGCAAGCTTATTGTCTTACATGAGAGGAAATAAAGGGGAAGAGTTCATTTGATGCTGAAAACTAAATACACTGGAGCTGGGGATCCAAGATCCAAGAACTGTACTATACAAGTCTGGCATCACAAAGAGACTGACAGAGTACGACAGAATGAGCGGTGACTAATTTGCTAGGCGTTGTCAAGAGTTCAGTAATATTAAGCTTGCAACTAAGATTGATGTTTTAAAGTGTTTTGCAGTCAAGTTGGAACAGCATAGCCAAACTCTCAAAGCAACCCTTTCCTGCTAAGTAGTGTAGTATAACAATAAACATCCATGTGAGTGACATTCATTTCCTACCGTGGCTGTAAATTTGAAATGAAAGCTACAGGTATCACTAACAGGAAAAAGTAATTACCATAATAAATATTCAAATGCTACAAACAGACAGATATCTTCTTATGCCCTCAGATTCTGATATTCACAATATCAGGAATAAGCACAGAAAGTTTAATCACAATTAATGAAGCGCTTCTCTAGATACATGGCATGAAAATAAGGGGTTCAACAATACAAACAGGTCACGACACAGTATGGTAATCCTGTACATGTAATCTTTACCAGGCAGATACTTTATGCCAAGGGTTTCCCAAGAATCTCAATGCACACTTCATTCACTAGTCTTTTATACAACCTGGTATGGAAACAAACAATGGTCTCTGACAGTGTTGGGTGAACAGTACATTAGCCAAGCTGAACTTTGCATTGGCTTCCAAGACAATTACATTGCAGTATCAAAACGGACAGCAGCATTTGCATGCTGTAGATCTTTTGTGTTACTGTAGCAAAACAAATCCCTGTCATAACCAATCAGTCCCCAGGTCCAGGAACTGAGGTGCTCTCATGCTCTCAACATTCATATCCTCTTTACTTTAAGCTACTATAAGAGGCTAATATTGATGGGCATCCGCCACACAGCCTCACAACTACAGCAATAGCCCACTGTAACCATAACAAACCTCAGTGATGTACTGCCACTGCTTGGATTCTTCTGCTGCTTACTGTTCTATTGCTGCAATTCTACAGAGTTAATTCAGGTGGTTGAATGGAATGTCTACTCTATAATTTGGTGGCTCAGAAGGTTTGCAGCGTGCCAGAGGAATGAAGAACAGTACTTAAAATCCATGCTCAGCACATTGCCGAACTACCAAGCATGACTTTTATTGTTTGGGTATGAGAAAATGAATACTGTATAGTGCTGAAGTCTTCAGACCACACACTGTACAGCACTGTATCATTGAAATGTATCGCCGCCTTTGCAAAGGTAAAACCATTTTATAAGTCAAGTTGACAAACATTTAAACATATGTTGCTAATAGCCCCCCCCCCCCCCCCCTCCCCCCCTCCCCGTTCTTTCAAGATTCTACAAGAGAAAATCTTGATATAATATTCCAATGCACAGAGACAATTTACAACAGTGCTTATTACAGCAAGTCATGTTAGTGTGTAGAAATGGAACCTATAAATATCTTGGGAAAACTAGTGCAATCATCTCTTATCAATAAGAAAACAATATGTACTGTAGTCCTTGATTGTACCGTTTTAGAATATTTCAAAATGTTAGAACATGAACACTATTCAATATTACACTACAGAGATCTGCAGGGACTACTCTTTACAGTCTGGCATATTAAAAATGGTCTCTCCTTTAAAATAATTGGGAAAAGTAATTGGGAAAAGATAATTTGCATTGATAAAATAACATTTACAAGATCTGAGATATTTGTAGTCTGTTGATAAATATGTGTTTTGTTTAATTACAGTTTATCTGTACTATAAGTAAAAGTGATTTATATAAAAGAGGTTTCATGCTATCATAAGCAGATCATAGGGCTTCTGTTTGTGTTCTTTATTCATTTTATTTTTCACTGCTTATTTTCAGCAATTTTCGAGATACCACAAAGTTGTTTTATTGGGGGGGGGGCTTTCACTTTTATATACTGTATGAAATAAGCATTTTCGGTTACTTTCCAAAATGCTTGGTGATTTTATGTCACAATATGTATAGTAACTTGACAGTACTTGCACACTTAAGTTGTACCTTCTTTCCCTTCCTGTCTTCCTCAATGAAATCCTTATGGTCATGGGCACATTTTGCTGGGATTTTTTTACATTACACCACAATTTGCGCTTTTGTTTTAAATCCTCCCTATCTAACTGTAATATATCTTTAAATCCTCAAACAAGTCTCCATTCCTAATTGTAATCTCGTTGGTTAAATCTCGCAAGCGTAGTCTCTAATAGAAGTGTAGGAATTTGCTGCCGCTCAGTAGTTGGGGTGGGTTTAAAGTATTCAGATCAAACAGGCATTCCCAGGCAATGTCGAACTGGCCTCCCCAGGCAACGTCGAACTGGCTCCCCCAGGCAGTGTGGGACAGGCAACACTGGGCCTTGCCAGCTTGGCCTCCCCGGACGTTGCAGGCTTAGCAGTCCTAGGTGGTACAGACAAGGCAACCCTGGGGGTTGCAGGCTCGACAGCCCTAGGTGTTGCAGGACAGGGCAGGAGTTGACCCGTGGGAGGCGACGGCAGGAGCTGGACCAACAGGTGGTTTCCCTCTGGTGGTGGAGGTAGGAGCAGAGGGTAGTCTTCTCCTGGCAGTGGAGGCAGTGGCAATACTTATCTGAGTGCGGGGCACTCCGGCCGCTCTTTCTCCTCCCCCTCCTCCAGTTGACAGAAAAGTGCCCACATGCCCCGCAGGCCGGGCACCAACTGGAGACCTCGAGAAGGAGGAGGTAGGCTTCCCAAAGGCTTTCCTGCTGGCTATTTGGCAGGAATGCGTAGTATTCCGGCCGTATCAACGATGGAAGTGGAGACAGTGGGGCTTCTCTTCTTTTTGGCGCTGGACACAACGGGACTTTGGGCTCATCCCCCTCCTTGTTCGTGCCCCTGTCGACCTCCAGGCAGCTTTCCTCCTCTTGCCCATAGCGACAGCAGTAGGCACACCACTCCTCATCCTCCTGCTCCCCTTGTACCCACCGGATGGGGTCCCACAGCAGTACTATTCCTGGCCTGCGTCTGTTGCACTGACACTATGACATCAGACCAGGAAATGACAGTACTGCAGGGTATGATGAGCGGATTTATTAAAAAAACAAAATAATTAAACTGAAAATAAAAACACTCTGCAAAAGTAAACGTACTTTATAAAATTAAACGGCGGTGGCCAAAACAAACAGACAAACTCAGAACAGTGAACAAACAGGTATCGTGCTGGTCCAAATCCAGCACGAGTAGCAATTGTTTATATTCTTGTATATTCTTACTGTCTCTCTCTCTCTCTCTCTCTCTCTCTCTCTCTCTCTCTCTCTCTCTCTCTGTACACCTAATCTTGAGTGCTTGAAAGCTGCTTGTTTTTATATTGTGGCCGAGGGATTAACTGCCTATCAATTACCTAGTTTATCCCTCGACCACATTCGGCACAGGTTTTCTGATACGAGTGGCCAACAGCCAGTTTATCAATAATCAATCGCTGCTGACCACCCAGGCTGTAAAACAATAATTACAATAAAACAATGTTTAAAATAAACACAAAGCAGTACATTTAAATCATAAAAAAATATGCACAGGGGCGAGGGTACCCAATCACAGGGTGAAGTCAATGTGAATTGAGTAACCATTTCCAGTGTGTATCTGGTGTTTACTGACTACACACCAATTTGTTTTATCGATATTTTTATCGATTTTTATTGGTTAAAAACTAAAATCTGAAGAACATATACAGTCAGTTGTCTTCAATGTGCACAATGTATTTACAGGCTGTTTGCCAGGAATACAAGCCTGTCGTCCTGCTCTGGATACAAGGCGGCACGTTTTTTTTTTTTTTTTTTTTTTTTTTTTTTTCATCGAACACAGGGGCATATTTACAAAGCATTTTCAAAACTGAGTCACTTGTAGGATGGGACCAGCAAATCAGAAGCTAGTTAACACGAGCAGGAACCCACTGCTTGTCTGGCAGAAATACTGTATTTTCGTTGATAAACTTAAATAATGTTATTAACTATGCATGTTACAAAAATGTAATTATTGAATCGATTATCCAGTATTTATATCGATGTATATAATGAGGAATGGAATCGATTGAAAAATCAATTTTCCATTTAAATCGTAGCAGCCCTGATTCCTGGTAAACACATTACAGTAATTTCCTATTGGGATTAGCACCCCCTCTCCACCCTCTTCTCCCTCCTGTTGCAGCCAAGGGACTGGCAAAAATGTGAACTCCCAGTGGTCTTTGTCAGGTGATTTAAAAATAAATAAAAAATAAATGCATACATTTTCTGACCTGAAAAACACTCCTTGTGGGTTTTAGAAACACAGGGAGTGAGGTTTATTATGAACATAAAATCTCATATGGAAAAAATAGTTGAATGTGAAATATGACCACAGTACAATAGAGCTTTCTTTAACTACAGTAGATTGCTTTGTTTCTGTATCCCTTTGTAGGGCATTGTGTTTCAAAACTTAGTCAATTTATTGTACTTAAGTTACTGATGTTTGTGTGCACCCTTCTTTAGAACTGAATAAGCTTCAGTCCATGGCACGCCTAATCCTGTCCATTATTCATCTTCCATCACCCCAAAATGTCTGTGATTGCACACCAGCTGCGTTTGCATACTTGTACAGTACATTGAACAAAAATAGGACTGCTTTAAACAATTCTAATGCATTCAAGTCAGATGTCACATTAAAATCAATATTGGTACAATAACTCCATACATTCAATTTGGATGAAGGAACAGATCTGGTGTGCAATGGGCTTACACTACAGTGGTTAGCAAACTCTCACAATGAAAAAAAAAAAAACGGCATGAAGGTAAAAAAATGTTACTGTAGTAGTCAACTTAACAAAAATAGCCTAACCAAGTTTCAAGCCATAAAAGTGCCTTTGGCTTTGCACTCACCCATACTACTGTAACCCTGGCTAAGCATGCATTGCTAAGGATACCCGGAGAATGCTCTGACAATTCAGATGTTGCTGTGACTTCAGTTCGTAAATACTGCTTGCCTTAGACTGTTTAGTGCAGCCTCTGCTTTCAAACCATAAAGATCACAATATCTAGAGCTTAGTACTGCATTGCTAACTGGCCATTTTGTCTTTCCATATGTTCAATTTGTTTTTCAGAAAACTGATTTCTAGTAAACTGCATGTAAAATTTGCTTTATGGAAAACAAATTTCAGGTGCACAAAAGTTTTTAAACTGCCTGAAGCAACTGCATTAGAAAAAGATAAATCTTGGAAGGAAATGCTGTTCTCCAGGGGCTAGTTAATGCAAAACCTCCTGCAAGGTAACCTGTGAAACTGGTGATAACATTTACCTTCCCTCATATGGGCTATTGTAGTGCTCCACACATTTAAAAACATACTCAACCAATAACTTTGCATCCCTTTATTTTACAGCTGAACGGTTTTAATTGTATCCATGCATTCATAAACAGACTCGTAACAGATTCATCGTAATATTCAAGTGGTTACCATCAGAAACTCAGCAGTGCATGTACTGTACGTTATGTCAAAACTATATGGAATCTGAAAGTACAGTAAGCTTGCAAACTGTAGTGATAAGGAATTTGCCTTTAGCAATAGGAAAAACAAGTCTTGCACACCACTGCTTAAAACCAATCCTGTCCTTTATTGCAAGGTTACCGGACCAGTGGGTTTTATCTATAGTTCTCTTTGACAGGGAAGGAATGTTTCTATTAATTGATCTGACAGAATTAGCAGCTGATAAAGTTTGCTTCTACACTTGCACTCCTGTACAGTACAGCAACTTCCAAACAACGAAAAGCATAAGAAGCAGTACAATGACACCTACCGTGGCGTGAATGTGTCTGCTTGTCTTTTGATTCGAACGTTCCAGTGGTCTTTTACTGTGGATCGTGCTTGTTTATGACTGCATGCTATCATAGGGAAGATGTGAAAATACACTGAATTCCAGCAGTCTTGCGAAATGCTTACTGAATATGCAGACCCCACCCAAGCAGTGGCACTGCCAGAAGGGCATGCTCAATGCAAATGACAAGGTTTTTCTAATGCTTTTATTCTAGTTACAATCCTATAGAGTACAAGGGAGCTCTGCACATAACCACGTACAGCAGCAGCGTTGCCTTTACCTTTCAAACTCTCTGAAACTCAGCAAGTGAGAGACAAAAATACTATTTGAGAAGTGTTTGTATTGTCAGACTGCTGGCCTGCTTTAGTCTCATTCCATTTCCTGTCTCCTGAGTCCCCCTTTCAAACTTCTACCACAAAACAGTATTCTGAAACATTCTGAGTAACCCTTTACAGGCTCCTGCCTTATCAACTTGCGTCTGGTTAAATTATTAACAATTATTCACTAAAATTATCATCAAGCAATTAAAATAATGAAAATAAATAATTATTGAATGCAAAAGCTGAGGTTTCGAACTACGACTTCTGCAGTAAAACTCATTAAGGACAAAAAGAAACTGTGCAAGGGGGCAGGATTGCCAAGACAGTATAGAAATGTGCAGAGCATGGAGGTCCACAGATTATAGAAGAATGCCTTCCATTGTGGTCTACTGCTAGAAATGTTAATGAATGAAAAGCAGGGGCTAAGACAGAGAAATACTGTAGATACAGTATTATATTAGCCATCCTGTCAGAAATAATTCAAAAAATTCAAATGCCAAGGATGGAAACACCATATGACAGGTGCCAGCACCATGAAAAAGTCGGGGACCTACATCCATAGCTTTGTTTTGCTAAAACAATGGCTTGTCAAAAGCCATACATGACAGGTAAGAAACTGTGTAAGGAGAGCAAAATTGTCTGAAATAGTTAGATTACAACAGGTCGAAATCGAAAAGAAGAATCAGAAATGAATGTCAATAACAAATCATCCGGTTTTCTACTTTAATCAAGTTTCTTTGCAGTTGTAAAAAGATATTTGTTCTCCATACGATACAGTAAAAAGCCAGGGTTTAAACCAGCTTCTATAAAAACAATACGCATGCAGTAAGGAATTGGTTTTACATTAGATGATCTCTCCTCTATTAAATCCAGAACAGATTTTAGTACTGTTTAAGGGACAATCTGTAGCAATGCCAACTAGTGTACTGAACAGCATGCCTTGTGACTGCAGTTTCAAATTATTGATAAAATAATTCATAAGGCTAATCATTTTTCACCGGCACATGGTGGTATTGAAGCAAAGCTTAAGTTATCAGAGTAGTTGTTTGTCTTCTATATACAGTACAACTGTTTGTGGCTTAGTGGCACAGAATGGAAATCCTTATTTTTTGAACACACCGACGTTACCAAACAGTTTCATGAATTAAAAAGAAGCTTGTACTGTAGGGTCTCTCCACACTAACATGTTGTTAATGCCTCACTGTAAAGTACAGAAATGTTTTTTCACAATCAAACCAGAAATTCATAAATCAACCTCTAAAAATAATAAACTTATTTGAATTGAGCCAACAGTATTAACTACTGTAGAAAGCCTTATTATACTAAGGTAGACTGTCATCCTAAATACATTTCAAGTGTTCTATCTGCTGTGCTTTTGACAAGTTTCCATGGAAACAGGTTCTTGGTTGGCCAAGCAACACCAACTACAGCGTCACCGATAAAGAAAGAATAAACGTCAGCAAACTTTTCAATAGCAATAAAAGGTTTTGTGTTTAAACCATCAAGATAAAAAACAGTGGTATTGTAATTTACTATGCAACTACTGTGAGCAGATTCACAGCTACTGTATAGTACATAAAGGTACAGTCCCTCCCCCCCAACAGAAACCACTCCAGCAAATACATAATCTAACTAAATGGGAGTAAACAAAAACAAAGCATATGGAAACCATACGCTATGTGAAAAAGCCCAGTATAATTTATGTCCAGAGGTTGAAACAATGCGATAGGGTAATGGTTAATTACTACTGGACAACAAATGGAACTTTCAGAATACAGCAGTGAATCAACTGTAACTATGGTATGTTAAAGTATAGTTGTTCTGTGTCACTGATATGGATAGTGGTTAAAATAAAGCAGTACAGATAGGGTTTATTGTTACTGGACAATACAGAACAATAACTCAAAGTGTACCGTCTCTATAAAGCGGCTGCAGCTAAAATAACTGGTATGAAAGGGTTCATTTTTCTTAAACTAAAACAATGAACAAACTTGATCGAAAATCACAGATTATGAAGCCAATACCTTAAAGCAATAAGACATTGTCATTCAGAAACGAAGGAGATCCCAATACAGTTCGGCAGCCATCTTACAGTACAGTAATAGATTTTGCCCGATAAGTTTCCATAACACCAGAGATATAAAAGCTGTCAGCTGATACGGTTTCAGAACTATTCACAGTTGTAGGTGTATGCACCCTAAAAAACCCTAGCCTTACACATACAAGCTCCCCACAGGCGGATGCATAATTAAACTTACTGTAAGCACTACCTGGCTATTTAAAAATAGTTAAGACATTCATTGCAGACAAACTTTAATTTCAGTTAAGAATAAAAGACAAAAGTAATGTATTTCTCACTGAAACATCTGTTTAAGTTTATTGATTGTTTAAAGTTACAGTATGTATTGTATGTTTTTAAGACCGTGTTAGGCTGTCTACTGGATGTATAACTTCTGTCTGCTGGAGCCCTTTCCAGATTGTTCATCCCTCAACCATCAATATACCGTATTGTACAGAAGCAATTACGGTACCTCTTATTTCTTGTTCAATTCACAGTTATAGTAGGCTATACAGACAGTAAACTGTACTTTAAGTGAGAAAGCAAAATATTAAAAGGAATGGTATACACAAAAAATGGTTATATTGTTGTAGTCAGAAGTTAGACCATCAGTAAGATTTGATCCACTTGAAACACTGTTCATGAAAATAGCACACTGTAATATGGAATAACAAAACATTGAGACTGAATTATTTTATGAAAGATGTAATATTGTAGCACGTCTTTGGTAATGTAATCATTTAGTTGCCTCTTTTTTTGCCATTATTGATTATAGATATGAAGAGTTAATTCTGTTTATTGTATTAACCAATATACATGTACAAACAGAATAAAACACAAGACCACAAAATTCGCACTTATTTTCCATGGCTTTTCAATATGTCTGACACTCCTGTTACACAGTACAGCAAAGCCAACAGGATATTACTGTGAAATGCTAGTATGTTCATGCTTTTTTTGTACATTAGGGATATAATTTTTTGTTTATCTATCTATCTATCTATCTATCTATCTATCTATCTATCTATCTATCTATCTATCTATCTAAACATAAATCACTATACCTGCAATAAAATATATCACACTGCTTTAGTACAGTATGTATCTTGCCTGACTAGTAATAACTAGTCTACTGTACCACCTGGAAACTGTACTTGCAGTATACTGTATGCACAAGGCAAAAATCAGGTCTGGTATAAAAAAATAACATTTATAAAAGTTCCTTGCTGGAAAGAAAATAATAAAATTAGGTTATAATGTGTAGATACTGTAGCTTCTCAAGTTTGATAGTAAAGTTCTGCCTTTTTGGCTCCATACCAGACTGGCATTTGTGCTGAACTCAATCAAACTATCAGTATTAGTTCATCAGCTGCTCTTAAACAGGGCAATGAGAGACTGCAGTGTATACCAAAACAAACAAGGGCAAATGAGGGTCAAATCCACATCAGGTGAAAACAGTAATTCCTCTGTGCTCTACACGAAGCACACGACCTACATCACTGCTGTTAAAAGGACCCTCCTCATCCTACTGCATCTGGACTAAATATACAAGATATCAATCAGCCATGGGACGGATTTGGTTTTTTCTAGATGAAGTCTGCAGGCTGACTACATAATAGCAAAATACAGAAACTAAGACCTTGTCTTTACTAAAGCAACCCTGTAAGACAAAACAGACATACTGTACAGTACATAGTGTGTAACAAAAGGACAGTATGTATATAATTATATATAAGTAAATATGGACTGGAATGAAGGGCTATAGTGGAAAATTATTGGCCAGAGGGAAGACTATTATTACCGACAGGGGGTTATAACACCTTGAAGGTAACAATAGTCTTCCCAAGGGGCATTTCATTTTCCACTGAGTCTGCAGTACATATTTAATATTGAATCAGTCAAGAAAACAAGTGAGGCAAGGTTGGATAGTAAATACAATTTTATATATATTGTTTAAATATAGCTGATACAGCATAAGTAAATAAATAAACATAAATAATAACAGAAAATGTTAATAGTAATAAAATAATGACTTGGACCGCATTACTGAGGAGTTTGGTGATAAAACGAGTGATCAGGAGAGGCTTTATCAGTATGCACGTCTATAAAGAGGTATGTGAAAAATACAGCGAACAAGGGGTGGGGCTTGGCTGGAGATGCAGTACTGAGTGTACTTTTGTGATTCAGTGCCTTTTAAACCTGTTTTACTCTGAAAAAAAAAAAAATTAAAACAGCGCATGTAAAATAAACAGCACATGTGAAAATAAATTGGACCTGACGCGCCTGACAAGCACTGAATAAATGGACTGCTAAGGGTTAAATCTTCCAAAGGCACGGCAGCCCATTTTTGCTCTTCTGTTGATTTTGCACATTTGGTTCTCCATTGCCGTAACTAACTGTCCTAAGTATATGTAGTGATTGAGTTATTCAAGCTTGATCCCACTGACTTAAATTGCCTGTGGAGTGGTATATTTATCGAACATGACTTGAGTCCAACTTCCACTGTCTCAAAGTGGCAGGAGGGTGACAACGGGTTCTCAAGACAAAGTACAGACGGGTCCTCTGACTCTGGAAGGTTCAACCATGCTGTGAAAGCTTGAGCAACCTACTCGGCCAAAGTGGAAGGGTGTGGCAGAGTGGTTCCAGTGCATAGCTGCGGAGACATCACGGACCAGAAAGAAGCAATACAAAACAAAGAACAGCGTGGGCAAACAGCGCTGGTGCGCTCGTATTTTAATTGAATGAAAAATAAAAGATTTAAACAAAACAAAGAGACACAAAACAAAATGGCACGTTGGCCAAACAAACAAACCACAATACACCAGCATGCCTAGCAATTGTTATATCTGATTCACAAACTTACTCACGTCTTGTCTATGACACTTTCCTCACAACTCTCTAGCGTGGTGAGTTATGGCCAACCCCCCCATGATGAAAGCACAGACAAAAACACGGCCCTCATTCCCAGAGGCTGGATTGCTGCTGACCAAGGCAGCGGCCGGTTAAGCATGAAGGCAGAGGGTGCTAAGAATCACTGGGTTAAGATTTTAGGCTGCCACAGAACACTGACCCTGGCCACGTATTACTGCAGATCTCTTTCAGGTGAAGCAAGACTTCAAGAGTTGGAAGAACTTGGAAGAGTCAAGTGGGACATTGTAGGAGTAAGCAAAGTACGGCGAAAAGACAAAGGATGACTAGAACTTGAGTGGACATCTTCCCTTCTACCGAGGCACTACAGCTGGATGAGCAGGAGGAGTTGGTCTCATTGTCCACAAGAAAATCAAGAATAAACTAGTAGAGATTGATAGCATCTCAAGAGGTCTGCAAGACTGACAGTGAAAGTTTCAGTGAAGTATGAAGTCATCCAAGTATATGCACCAACAACAAGCTATTCAGATGAAGAAGTCAAAGATTTTTATGAAGAAATACAAGAACTACACAAAAATGGGAAGAGCCACTATGAGTTCATCATAGGTGACTTCAATGCCAAAATAAGAGCCCAGCAAGAAGAGGAGAATTCGGATGGCAAATTTGGACATGCGACAGAAACAAGTGGGGCAACAGAATTTGCAGAGAACACAAATTTATTCATGATGAACACCTTCTTCCAGAAGAAACCCATCAGGAAATGGACATGGAGAGGACCCAAAGGAGTGAAGAATAAAATTAACTACATAATCACCAAGAAGAAGCACATACTACAAGATGTCTCAGTACTATACAATTTTAACAAAGGAAGTGACCACAGACTCGTAAGATGCAAAATACACCTAAACACAGTGCTGGAGAGAGCAAAAGTCGTGATGACAAAATCTAACACAATCAGCATAGAAATGCTCCAGAAGCAAAGCCTGATATTTTAACTGGAAGAATAGATTCAGCGCTCTTCAAGAGCTGCAAAAAAATGAAGCAATCGAGGTAAACAAAATCAATGAGGAAGTGACGCAAGTAATTGCAGAAACAGAAAAAAAACATCACTGGAACACAAAGTATAAAATGTGACCAGAAGATCACGCAAGATAAAAAAGACCTCACGAAGAAGGGAAATGAAACAAACAACAGCTCTTAAGTCAAATATTGAATACATTGAGCTCTGCAAGACAGTAAGAATGTGCATTTCTGAGGATATACAGTCGTTGAACTGTAGGTTGGTAGAGTAAACTACTGAAAACAACCAAAGCATGAAGAAAGCAAAACAAAGACTAATCGTTGGGGAAAAAAAGATTTTAGCAATCAAACAAGAGGACAGTATATATATATATATATATATATATATATATATATATATATATATATATATATATATATATATATAGATAGATAGATAGATAGATAGATAGATAGATAGATAGATAGATAGATAGATAGATAAAATGATATTTCAGTGGTAGTGTTTTGGGTTTTGTACAGTAGTTTACTGAAGTTACATAATTAAAAAAACATCAGTGAAAAGGGATTTCAGAATGATTTGCTGTGGTCTACTCTACAGCATATAGTATAAAGTAGACTCAAATATGATAAATGGGAAGTGTGCATACTATTTCTCTCTGGGACAAATCAATTAACCTACAACATGTTTAAATAAATAATACAACTCTTTATGACCTATTTTATACTGTAATAGCATTTAACCAAATTTCCCAGTGGGGTGGTAAAAGGTATATAACAAACCCTTGCCTTTCTGGTAAACATTATGCAGCAAAAACAGAATTTTGTAACCTGCTAATGGCTACAGACAAAACAAAACAAAAAATACTGTACAAATGCATCACTTCTGTGCAGCGTTATTATTATTATTTATTTTCAGCAACACAACTTTACTTAGTACCAACATGTCCTACTGTAAGAGGGGGATACTAACACGATGTTATAATTTTATCAATTCCTTTTCATTACTTTCCTGGCTTGTGAATTTCCCAAGGCTACTTGACAAGCATCTGTTTCTTGTTGAATGGCAGCCTGTATCTTCCTGTTTCCCGACAGTCTATCGGCAGCAGAGCTTTTTCGCAGTACATCGTGCTGAAAGAATGTGCTGATCATAGAGCAGGCTGTAGCAGTCTGCACTGCGAGATGGGTCTCCAGAGAGGACTGCACTGAAAGCTTCAGCCCTGGCCAACGCAACACATCTCTTTTCACACAAACTCTAGCTTAGGACTGCAAACAAAATGAGTAAAACTTGACAAGAAAAAATAAAGTTAAGTAACTGCAAACTAACAAGGCCCACCTGGATACACAAAGTTGCATTTATATTACATAAAGGGGTTACCTGTTACATTATGTGCTGATACACAGCTTTTGAAAGAGATACAAAAAATATAATAAAGAAGAGACAAGCCAGCCGCAAAACTGACTTAGTTTATTTATAGAAGCCTAAAGTGTACAGTACCATCTTCAGTTGTTTGGGGCATTTCAAAAACTATTTCAACACAGGAAAATCAGATTAGGAGCTTGCTGAAGACAAATGCATGAATTACTATCTGTGCTACAACAGTCTCCATTTGTCATTCATAATATCTGAATGTAGGCTGCTGTAATTATCAAATACTGGGCCTGAGCGTTGCAGTGCTTTATGGAACAACAAAGAGAAACCTGCTGATGTAATTTAAGAACTGGGCTCAATCAGGATTCTACACCTCAAGAAAACACATCTGCATCAGATTATACTCACTCACCCATATTTCAACACAGCCCTTGGGAGCGAAACAATCTTGTTTGTTATAATCCAGTGTGTGCTACAGTATGAGAGAGTTTTTTCATCTTTTTTTTTTTATTTTTTCAATTTTTTTAACATAGGATTAAAGCAAAAGCCAGATTACTGTGCTATGTTCACTTTGGTATGCATTAGCACGTCCTAAAGACTGGTAAAATTGCATATTTAAAACAAAAACTACTGTTCAATACATTATTGTTGCATTGCCGATTTAAATCCAGTACCCATTTAATAAAAAAAAAATAAAAATCTATATATACACACACATTACACACACACACACACACACACACACAGTGGTTTGCAGAAGTATTCACCCCCTGCAAAGTTTTCACATTTTTCATACTTTTAACTGTACACTTTTGAGCAAATGATTTGTTTGAAAGGTCACAAAATTAATGAAATGGTTTCAGCCTATGTGTACTCAAAATGGTTTAACTTGTAGTTAATTTCCCTCAGGTATATAAAGCCTTTCAAACTGCAACTTACAGAGTGAAGACCAAGAAGCATTCGAAACAAGTCAGGGATAAAGTTGTACAGATGCACAGAGCAGGAGAAGGGTACAAGAAAATTTCAAAAGGCACTGATTATCCATCTCAGCAAAGTGAAGTCCATCATTAAGAAGTGGAAGATGCATCATACCACCCAGACACTACCCAGATCAGGTCACCCTCCCGAACTGAGCAGCCAGGCAAGCAGGAAACTGGTTCAGGATGTTACTCTGAAGCCAACAACGACCTTCAGAGATCTGCAAAGTTCTGTGTCTGAGATAGGAGTCAGTGTTCACACATCAACAATATGCCGGTCCCTACACAAAGCTGGCCTGTATGGACGGGTGGTAAGAAAGAAGCCATTACTCAAAAAGCCTGCTCTTAAATTGAATCTGCAAAAAAGCAGGTAGATGACACTGCAGACATGTGAAAAAAGGTTTTGTGGTCAGACGAGAAAAAAATTGAACTTTTCGGTCTAAATGTTATGTTTGGCGCAACACCATCCCAACTATCAAGCATGGTGGTGGCAGCATCATGTTATTGGGATGCTTCTCTTCAGAAGGGACTGGGATGCTGTTCACGATAGAGGAGAGAATGGATGGTGCAAAGTACAGGCGAATCCTTGAGGAAAACCTGTTTGAGTCAGCCAAGACTGGGGAGGAAATTCACATTTTAGCAGGACAATGACCCAAAGCACAAAGCCAAAGCCAAACATGAGTGGTTGAACAAGAAGAGAATTATTGTTCTTAAGTGGCCCAGTCAGTCCTGACTTGAATCCAATCGAAAATTTATGGTGAGACTTGAAGATTGCAGTCCATCGACGATCCCCAACAAACTTATCAGAACTGGAGCAATTTTTCTGTGAAGAATTGGCAAAAATTTCACCATCCTACTGTGCAAAGCTAGTAGAGACCGATCCAAAAAGAACCATAGCAGTAATTGCTGCAAAAGGTGCTTCTACCAAGTACTGACTTAAGGGGCTGAATACTTATGCAACCAGTAAATTTCATTTTGTACATTTTCTTTGCAAGTTTTGCTGGCATTTAACCTCCTCCTCATATAACAGTGTTCAGGTTAACCACTACAGCTTTGAATAAAAACAAGTTTGTTTGAAAAACTGTGCATATATTATTTGTAATTCAACAAAATGTGACATTATTGGTAGGGGGTGAATACTTCTGCAAACCACTGAATGGTGTGTGTGTGTGTGTGTGTGTGTGTGTGTGTGTGTGTGTGTGTGTATATATATATATATATATATATATATATATATATATATATATATATATACACACACACATATGAAGAAAGTTTGCAGAAATAGCAAAATAGGACCTAAAACCAAATGCCAGTAGGCTAATATTTTCTAATCTACTGTAGTGTGTACAGTGTGCTGTACAGTAGGCTCAATAAGGATCATGCATAAATTCCCCAAGGACAGAAACTAGTCAACTGACAACCTAAACATGCATACTGTACCCTGAGGACACCACTGCATCTAAACAGTAATGCAACTTGACTGCTGCTCAGAGAGGCCTGTTCTTCCTTTATTCATTCTGAAAGACTTGTGTGTCAAGTCTCAATAATGTAATCAGTGTCAGTCATAACTGGTCATTGTCAGCTATAAATTCCCTTATTCATTTTAGCATTAGTGCAGCCAGGCGTGGCAGATTCAGACCCACCAGTCACACAGGTGCTGAACAAGTTGCTTTTCACAGGGCAGCCACTGTGGTGCTGCATTGTCTGTGATGAACCTCCATAGACACAAGCAAAACAAACAGAAAATAAAAACACTTTACAATGCAATTTTCCGTGGGAAGAAAACAGAAACAAACAAACTTGTAAAGCAATCAGTGCTTCTTTCAATGAGATTGCTCTTAAGACAAACAATAACTATATTGTAGAACAGCATACTGTAATTTACTTTTAATACAGTATATCAAAATAATTTTAGGACAAAAATTGCTTTTGGCAGTTTATTTATTTATCTGTTTCATTATCTTTAACCCCATCAAGTTTGTTAGTTTTTGTTTTTTCAGATAATTTTGGAGGAAACACACAGAACAGGTATTGTAGCTAAACCTAAAACAGACATTCCATTCAGTTATACTGTAAACATTTGGACACATACAGTATAATAAAGCGTTTTTACTTGTCCTGAATCACAGAATCCTGTATGGTTTTGAACAAGATGGTAATTCCAATTGGAATTACAGTGTGTGTACAGGAAGCTGGTACTAGGTACTATAGCAGCAGAGACATGGTTACTGTGAAGTGTTTTCTTTTTTCTTTTTTTTTAAACACACACATACACACACACACACACACACAAAGCTTCATTTGTACTTCAGAATTTCTAATCTTGACATTTTTTTAATGAATATTACAAGTTATTAATTTCATTACAGCATTGTAAGTACTGTATGCTACATGTGTCTATCAATGTCTATCATCTATCATGTGTCTTCTTTTTTAACAGTGTGTCATCTGATAGACACTAGCTAGTGTGCCCTGGTCACAATACCCGTGAGTCACCACAAAAGCAGCTGCAATAAAAAGTACCAAAAACATCTGTGTCATTCTCACTTTTCGAAGGCTAAACAGTTCCATACTGCCCTTTTAGCCTTTGCTGTCTCAGACTACATAAATGTCACTGCATACACAGCCAAAGCAACAGCATGCAAATACAGTACTGTACTCCCATAATGGCTACACTGTGCGCTCCCCCAGTATAGTGAATGTAAAGAAGGTTATATAAAAGTCCAACCTTGTTTTTGCAAAGATGACATTCAGAATTTTTCTGGACTTCTGTAGAAGGAAGGTACTCTTCTACAGCAGGCTCTCGGAAGTCAAGGACAGTTCTCTGATAACATACAGTGCCTTAGTTTCAAAACGTGGCATAAAGAAGTACTTTTAGTGCATTCTGAGTAAAACTTACTTCATCAATTTTAAAATCATGTATCTGTTTTTCTTTTAATATTTTTAGTTACTGTGCATTTAATGCCCTGTTTTACTCAATGAAAGTGTTATGATTATTATCAGTATTATTTGAAAGCGTTAATAGCAATGTTACACATTAATCCACAGCTCCACATGTATTACTGCAGTTTCATAACGTCGATAAAT
Organism: Polyodon spathula; assembly: GCF_017654505.1. Taxonomy (NCBI): domain Eukaryota; kingdom Metazoa; phylum Chordata; class Actinopteri; order Acipenseriformes; family Polyodontidae; genus Polyodon; species Polyodon spathula. Next base: position 28,923,213 of record NC_054538.1, on the reverse strand, counting down.
CAGTGCATCTGCTTTTTTGGAGAATGATATATTGATAGTGAAAAATTAGGCATTGCCCCAGCATTAAATGATACAATACTTCAACTTGCAAAGCTCCCGGTAGAGTACTGTCACTGGTTAAATGTTTTGTTGTCTGGTGAAAACATTTGATCAAGGAATGGTACTATTTTTTATTTTTATTTTTTTTGTTTAATAACTGGACACACCAGTTTTCACTTGAACAATGCCCCAGAAGCTACAATACACGACCCTGTCCATTATTACAGTACAGACATTCTCCAATTTATTGACTGAAAAAAAATTGGTTTAAATTACATCTAAAATATCTGACTGATGCATTATACTGTATAGTATGTATGGAATAAAGATTGCTCAGAAAAAAATTAAACATTACAACTCAGTTGTTGTCCCAGTCTTCAGCCGTCTTATTACTGGTATTATAAGTTACAGTAAAAAAATTAATATTTTTTTGTAAAACAGCACAGTATCTGTAACATGGTTAATTGCTACTCACTGTAACGTACACAGCAAATAAAAGCAGAATTGCTTGCCAAAAAGAAAGCAGATTGCCCTGCACAGTACAACCTTGCAGCTAATTGGTGGTACACTGGTACATTTTCATTATGTTTTCACAGTGCCGTGCTTTAAAGTTAAGCACAGACACCCATATGAGACATTATAAAAGTTAAATCTCACAGTATTGTGTATACACTGAAAGCAACAGTTCTGCTACAGCAACCAGACACATTCCTTTACCAAACATTTTATTTAATCAACTGTCTTGTAAGAAACATAAACGTACAAAATTCTCAGAACATAACAAAACAACCCTTTCAACATTAGCGAAAGGGAAACAATGATCACAGAGCACAAGCACATTTTATAGCTGATGTTCAGAAACCAGACTGAAAACAATAACAGTATTACAGAGAGTACTATTTTGTCCAGCAGAGATAGGGTATTATCTTGCATTGCAGTTGTATTACTGAAAAAAAAAACAATATATCACAAAACAATCTAATGTGTTCCCCATGCCAATCTCCGAGCAGTCTGCTCATCTAAGCAGCTGTAGTGAAGCCCTGATGTACCTTATGTTAGGGCAAATGAAGCCCTCCAATTGGCTAAGAGGCATAACAATGTATTTCTAAGCAGGCAAGTCTGGAGGGGGGGCATCATCCATTCCAGATCATGCATTACATACAGTAGTACTCCACTTCAAGATTATTCTTTATTGTACAGCTTGGTAACAAAAGGTTTCTATTTTGTACAGTACAGTTGGTAGACTGAACTTGGCTTGAGGTCAGAATAACTGTACAGTACAAGACTGTTGAGGTTTGAGGTCACAATTCAACATTACTTTCAGATGGTATTACCCTGCTAAAGATTATAGCAATAATAGATGTACTGACTTTGTATTTTAGTGTGAGAAAGGGCTATTTTCTAGGTAGTTTTTACACCATTTTGATGGGTCACTGTGACAACGACGGCTGTAGTGAGGACGTCAGACCAGAAGAAACACACAGTACTGCGAGATGAAATGATAAATGGATGCGCTGCTGCGCGGTTTATTATTATAAAATAAAACAGGATAAAAAACAGGACATGGCACTTGCCACCAAAATAAATAGACAAACAAAACGGACTAACACTTAAACAAACAGTGGCTAACAAACACAGGCAGTCAAAACAATGGTTATATATTTACGCTTAGTTATAGTTTTAAATTCTCCTCTCCACACCCGTTCTACCAAATACCTTCCAAAACTTGTCCTCTTAGCCTCTCAAAAGTTGGAATCCTTTCTAAATGATTCCAGAATGCAAGCATATTACAGTAGTTTTTAAATTTACCTTGTAACTAAACTTCATGAAGAAACTTGCACACGGTAAAGACTCCAAGATCACATTTGACATTTAAAATAATACTTATATTCATGCTATACTGTGCATGCAATGATCCATCCACTCTGCAAATATTCTCATGAACCTCTAACTTTGGAATTGGACTGAATTTCAGGGATACCATACAATGTGGGGTACACAAAAATAAAAGTATAGCGAGCTAAAACAAAAGGTGTGTATTGCAAGAGAATTGTTGAAAAAGGCATACATTAATAAGTTCCTTACAGATGCATACAGTAACTTTATCGGCTGGTTTCACAGACCCGATTGGCACTAATCTTGGTTATGTAGTCCATGATTAGCAGCTGCAGAGCTGCTGTGTAGAGCTGCTTACAAGACATTCTGTAGTTTGTGACAAACAGAATTGGATTACCAAGTTTTTGTCTGTGATTAAGAAGGAAATAAAAAAGAAAGTTTGGTACTGAAGAGGGTTAAACAAACAAGAGGTAGTGATTATTCCTAGTTTGCTCCTGCAGCAGGAATAAAAGCATCAGTCGATTTCCTGACGGCAAAAGGGTGAACGAGTAAAAACATTCTCATACCTTCCGATCTCCATTCCCTTGGTAACCAGAAATTGGAACTGTGTTTTGTTTTTACAGCTTGCAGATCTGTCATAGCTGACCATCCTGTCAGGCCTGTTGACAATCCTTTTTCTAGGAATACCAAAATTGATTAGCACTGTGCGGCTATCAGACCACCAGTCTTTACAGCGCATCCAAAAGCCTCAACTTTACGCTCAAAACTCTCTGTAGTTTTCCACATACACTAATCCATCGTGTATCCACCACAATAGTCACATATCGGCACTAACCGTTTATCCGCCATGATCAACCTCTTTAGCCAAGTAAGTTTATTATTAAGCAATGAAGATTAGTTCAGATATTGTAGATCCTACCAAAGTTTTCTTACACTGTGTTGTATGTGCTCCATCCGCTGCCATTGCTGGTAGTCTCATGTGAGCTGTTCACTGTGTTGACACATACTGTTCGCCTGAGGGGTGTATCAACTTCAACCTCCGTCTTGATATCCTGCCTGTCACTCAGCAGCGAATGCATGTACCCACACAGCAGACATCTACTCTGTCACATGTATTAATACCCTGTATCTTTCCAATAAAGGGATTTAGGGGCGCTGCATCTCAAAACAATAGTGAATATAGTAAATTGTTACAGCTGTGTATAATGGTATTTAAAACAGGCTTCATTCATCTGACTTTGTACATATCCGACCTTACTCTGGTCCCACCGCAGTCGGTATGCGACAGATTGCAGTACTTAAAAGTTTAAAAATGGTGTTCACTTTTATAATATCCACTTGATAAACAGTTAACATAAAAACAAACATCAGTTCGGCAGCTTCTGGCTGCGCAAAAAAGTGTGCAGGCTGTATAAGATATTCATACAGTACATCAACCTACTGGATAAATTGGTTTTAGTCACACAATCTGTAGAAAGTACTTAAACAAATATCAATGAAAAATGACCATTGTATGTTTTTTTTTGTTTGTTTGTTTGTTTTTTTGTTTTATATATACAAGGTTCTTACTTTTGTTTTTTACAGTATAATCCAAATGCTCACTTTTTACTGTAAGCAAAAATCTAATTGCTATCCAATGGCTTCACATCGCAAGAGTGCTCAGTGTTCCATTAATTAGTGTATCAGGGGACAGCCGAAGCATAAAAGCCTTTCTTTTCACCACTGCTTTTAACCCAAATTACTACTTTACTTTTGACATCAACTCTTTCCTGGCAATTTAGACCCCTGCAGATAATCTCTTTTTAACTACAAATGCCAAAAAGCCAAAAACCACAGGCACAAATGTATGCAGCTATTTTACTTCATTATCCTATAGATTTCAAAGCTGGGTAAATGGCTGAGAGATGCTGACTCAACCTTCTTTTTTAATGAGTTGTAAATGGTTGTATCACAGAACTATTACATGCTTAAGTCTTACTTCCTTAATGGGAAGACAAACAATTGCATTTAAATAAAAGCAGTTAAGGGTCCATCTCAAAGAGCAAGCACCTCCTGCGGTAAACTATTTTCCATTTCATTTCATGTCACGTCCGTAATTACATTGCATGAATTGCCCTCATCTGTAAATTAAATGTACAGTCAGCAAATTGCCAACAGTAAGGTAATAATAAATGTTCTGATGACAGAAGCAATATGTCCACCATGTTAAGGTATTTTCTAAATGGGATGGTTAAAATATAAAAAATATTTTGATATTGCTATTCCACAAGCCTTCCAAATGACTTAGGTACTGTAGTGTCATACAGTACTAAAGGGATAGTTGTATTGCTGTGGCCTCTTACGAGGTACAGTAATGGGATTCCCGAGTCAATAAAGGGCAAGACTGGACAAGACAGTTCCAAGTTATTGAGCAGTGCACCACAGCAATACCAATATCACAATTATAATACCACGTTTTAAACTTATTTCATTATTTACCTTTGTTTGTCTGCCACCGAAAGAGTCAACTGTTTTAAAGGAGGGCTGGACTTTCTGTGTGAAGCTTTTAATCAGTAAGCAGGTGTCATTATTAAAAAGGGTACATAAGGACCTTTTTATTTTACTGTGTTACATGTTCCAGTGTGTTGCTACAACTGTTTAGGTAAGATGTGTGTATTATTTTTTTTTTTTTTTTTACATTTTGACCACTTTTTTAAACTTTTAAATTGCATTCCCTGCCTCAAGATGGTTCACATGTACCCGCATGGACCTCTCAAAATTACATTTCCCATCATCCTCCTGTTCACATATGCAGCTGAGATGATGGATTTGCAGGAGGATGATGGGAAATGTAATTTTGAGAGGTCCATGCGGGTACATGTGAACCATCCTGAGGCAGGGAATGCAATTTAAAAGTTTAAAAAAGTGGTCAAAATGTAAAAAAATAAAATTAAACCAATACACATACCTTACGTAAACAACAGTTGTAGCAACACATGGGAACATGTAACATAGTAAAATAAGAAAGTCCTTATGTACCCTTTAATTACAGCACTGTCATCTCTGCCGTCCTACATTTGCCATCCCGTTATTGAGTAATAACAGAACTGATGAGCTCTATAGAAAACAATAGGGGAACTGTGTCCGACTGCTGTATAATACTGTAGTAAAAAAGCACACAACGAGAGCTTCAGAAGTGGCCCCTTATGGGGATTTTTTTTTTTTTTTTTTTTAATGGTATCATTATGTTTCCCGTGGCTTGCTCTGTGCCAGTAAGAAAATTAAGCACAAATGGTCAACTAGGCAAGCCAGTGCATAGATATTGTATACCCCAAATCCAAGCGCCTTTACACCAGTCCTACCGTATATCTTTTTATTCTGTAGGTGAACAGCATAAGGAGTCAGTGAGTTTTCAGCTCAAGGTACACACAGTATGGTTCGCCTGTACTTCATTTTGCAAGTAAAATAATGCATAAGAAAAAGAGAGAAAAAAAGAATTAAATCTAAAAATAAACAGGACTTGTAAAACAAAAATGAAAAAGAAAACAAGACACTTCAATTGTAAACTACACCTGTGGAGATTATGTAAAATAAATAGCTTTCTGTTTTTAAAAGATAATGTGTGGCAGGTGGCACCGTCTTTGTTTTACAGGGTGAAATTCTCACTGTAAATCACTTTGCTTTAGTCACATTAGGCTCGGTTTACTCACGATCCTGACATTGGCTCCAGTTTCAGTCATGGAATACACAGATAATTAAGAATTTAAAAAAAGGCTTAATAGTTTGTGCATCCAAAGGCATCTTTACCCTGCAGCACTGTTACACATAGCAGTTAATATGCTAGTCACTCAATTAGGATTAAGAGGAATTCAATGAGTCTATTTAAATGGTTTAATCTGTATAGAACTGATTGTCTTTCTCACTTTTGGAAAGAACTCCTTTGGAGGAAGTGTTGAAGCTGTGGTGTCTCAAATACAACAACTTCAAAAGGCAATGCCTATCGTAAAGTTACCTGCAGGGAACCACAGAACTTCCTGCCTCTCTAGCTAAATTACATTCAGAGCAGTCACAGGCTTCGACAGGATTAAAAAAAAAAACACAGCACTGTAGTCTTCCCTAAACCAAAATGCAGCAGAATGAAACATGTGTATCTCCAAGTAGACCAGAAATTAGTAAGTAGCCTATCTTAGCAACACCCCCCACTGTCATTCAGTAGCTGTACCTATACAGTGTCAATTAGAACAATCTGTATCATGGATGTTGGAAAAAATGGAACGAGAATTGATTAGCAGTTTGCTACACATGCGGACTGGCAGAGCTACACCGGTGTTCTTTTCTGAAAAGAGACTAATATTGCAGATAGCAGACTGTTTGGTTCAAATTGCATGTACAGCTAACAATTGATGACATTGACTGCAAGCTATAACAGCGCTGAGGACCAGAAGGGTCCAGGCTCTAAGACTTTTGGAATGCCCAGCAGAGACTGCCGTTGGACCCAAAGGTTCTCAGGAAGAATAAGAGACAATGCTACTGGACTCAAAGGGTCCCAAGCGATACGGAGAAATAGGAACTAGGAAGATGATAAAAACCAGATGTATGGACCTTTTGGGTCTGAAGAGGAATGCACTGAGTTCAGATGTCGTCACACTAGACTACACACACACACACATACACACTAAATTAAATACATATAGTATATGGTAACAGAATAATGTGTTGTACCTTTGCTATTGGTTAAGTGTTAGAGAAAGAGGAGGTGGACCATCTATACAGAGGGGTATTTAATGTCATGCAAAAATTGTAAGAACAAGTAAACTGTTTATCCTGTACCTGGGACCAGACTCCCTGCATATTTCAATAAACCCAACAACTGATTGAATAAAAAGACTCTGTGAATTTTCTTGCATCTACTTACTCACCATCCTTTCTAAGTTACCTCAAAGGAAAACAAACAGATCTCCATGAACTAAAGCCACCATGCAGTGTATAAATATAAGCATGACAAACAGATAGGTTCCCCCCCTATACTGTACTGTATCGCCAGATTGACACTTTATAACTTGTAGTAAAGAATACCCAGGTTCCACCACAATTGGATAAGTAGCTCTCTACAACATTATAGGCAATGTTAAAAATATTAGTACTATACAGTAGAATAATCCATGACAGGGAAAACATAAGCCTAATGTTCATGCTGTGCAGATGTTGCAAGATACATAACAATTCTAACTACACAACTAGCAGGAGACAAAACAAAATGTTAATGTTAACTGCCCCAGAATATCTGCACTTACTGCATGTATTTTTTGCTAGACTTGCAGATCAAATTTGCAAAAGTCGATCTTTGCACTGCTATACAATATGATCTAATCATAATCTATTATATTGGGAAAGATACATTTGAATGTCGGCAAGTGAAAAACAAAACACCATGAAACAGAACAGAAAGAGTCTTTATTCTGCAGCAGACTGTTGTAAGGTGATTTATGGTGCTGATCTGATTTTGAAGGTACTGTACAACTGTCATGAAATAATCTTTTAAATTGTTTCCAACAAATAACTGCCATCACTGCTGCATCAGTTCAGAATACTATATGCAGACTTTATTATTGTATTGGAGATACCAGAGACAAGGTCCTGTTTTTGAACATTTAAGTAACCTCAGCTTTAACTTTTCTGAAGATCCAACAGTACTTGTATACAAAGACTCATGGGTGCCAGTTAAAGTGATACTGATGACTGTACATACAAGTCCTCTTGAGTTAGTAGCTTAAACAGACGGCATACTGTACAGCTGAAGTGGCATGTGTCAGAGTCAGACCCCTCCTATATTATTTATACAGTAGCACCTACATAGCCAGAGCAAGAACTTGGTAGTGAAATCTGTCAGAAACCTAAGGTAACAACACAGCACAAAATGTACACATCAACGTGTCTGATGAGATTCATACAGTAAATAACAGCCACATAAATGCAGCTGTGCATACCACTAGCACTTAAAAGCTGAGGCATTGTGTAAAAAAACAAAAACAAGGAGTTATTTCTGTCTTTTCAGTTGTGTCAACATTCAAAATAATTGCCCAGTAAATAGAAGTGGTTGTGCAGATTGTAGTCAAAACTGGCCTCATGATGATAATCAAACTGACTCAGGATTGAAAAACATTTGAAAAGGTAAATGTGGACAAGACCAGAGCCTGCATTAATAACTCATGACACTGTCGACAGGCAGCCTGAGCAGTAGTTATAAGTAATCAGCATCCTTTTCGTTCCAGAATCTGTAATTAGAAAACGCGATTAGCCAACACGATCAACATGCCTTCTAGCCTCATTAGTCCTCATTATGTAGATGTCGACTCTTAATGTATTTCACACAGCATTAAGAAATGCTAGGGTTCTTTTCAGAGCAATCCCTCTGCTAAACCCTGTGACACATCTCACCAAAGACAGTACAGTAAGTGGAACCGACTGGCAAAGGAATGCAAATACTGTATTATGTTTGTTTTAGTCAATTAAATAGGGTTTGGTATTCTACATTTGTTGACTATGAACTGCACCATACAGTTGTAAGACACAGTAAGGGGTTCTGGTAGATTAACTGTACTTACTGTACAGTGTAAGCTACAGCAAGTACTGTGATGTGATCAAGGATTAACATGCAGAACACATAAGTTTTTTTTTTTTTTTTTAACTCATCCATTGTTTTGCTGTACTGGATGTGAACCAAAGACCTTAAACATATATCTTCACAGAACAAACGAAAGCTTTTAACAGAAGTGACCTGTACATGTATAACTTGAGCAACAAAACTATTATGCAGTTGAAAAGTTTGAATATTGTCATACAGTAAATAATGTTTTGAGGCTGAGTTACTGAAGACATTTCAGCCTTTGACCAAAATGCTACTACTGTACCAAACAACCATAGTTGTTTTACCCCAAAATGCAAAAATAAAGAGGTTCAGAATAGAATGCATACCCATTTGTCAGACCCACTGCAAGGTGCACATCTCAAACGCTGATACAGTCGTCAAGGTTCAGAACAAAAACAAACATTGCTCTTTGTTTGTAGGGGGTGATCAGACCACTGCTTTCACATCCTGAGATACATACTGTATCACATGGCAGGTCTGCATTTGCATATAATAACTTCACTTTTTAAACATAAACTAGCAAGTCCTGTTTTTGAAAGATTTCTGGTGACTAGCTCTACCACAAACAACAGAAAAAAGAATCACGCCCACATTACACCATGGTAATGTATCCATTCCGTCATTGGATTTGAATGAATGCAAGATAGATTAAAGATCCAGTATCATAGTTTCACCTTCATAGTGTACTGGACATGCACGCTCTATGAATTATAAGCAATTCTCCACTTAGTCTCTGTGTTGTGTTTTGCAGTTCTCACGTTTCTCCATTTCGGAGAGAGACCCACTTTCTTGATGGGTTACCTGTGCGAATCCTTCATGCTTGATTTATATCCCACTACTGTACAATATAACTCAACTACAGTATGGCATGTGAGGACATTCACTTCAAAGTGGGCATGGATGTAGACTATGCTGGAGGGATCTTTAAAAGAGCTGTGAAACAGTATCCCTCAGTGAGCATAAAAGATAGAAGTACAGTAGGCTCTCTAAAGATATATTTTTTCTGACTGCACGAAAACATGATTTTCTGCAGGAAATAAGACATTCCTCAATTCCTTGATCACAAGTCTCTTCTGTTAACAATACTTACTATACCAAAAAGCTGTAAGGCACAAGCAAAATGTTATACTATAATACAAACTTTTTTTTTCCCTAAATGAAATATTTTCTTACAGTTGTTTCTGAATTGTACAGTAGTTTGTTACAGTATTCTTTTGTATTAGCATACAAAACTAAAATTGGATTATCAAGAAAAAAATACAATTAATCTATATTGTTAAACTCTATCTTTCTCTGTGAACACAGCTATGTGTCTTGCTTCAACAGGCAGAGTAAAACTAATTGACTGGAAATCTTAATATTGTACATACGACTGGGGTGGAGCGAGATAAAATGGATGGACTCCATTTAGCCCAGTAAAACAAAAAAAAAAACATTCAAGATGAAACTAATTAAAACTCACAAAAAATAAAAGTTTCACACACACCTCTTTACTTCAAAGCTCATTATTTTATATAACAGTAGAAAATGCAACCACCCACAGTACTGTAGCTGATTTATAAAAATGGACATTTATATCACTTTATATAATTTCCTACTTCCTACTGTACTGTAGCAGGAGATCTTTTAATGTTGGATAAAGCCATCACATGAGGCCAAGTATGGTTACTTCCTTTACAGAAGGTGTACATCTACAGTGCATACCATCAATATAGCATAAGTTATTAGACCATGGAAGTTTAAAAACATTATTTACTGTAAAGCACTTAGACTGCATATGGGTTGGTACTAATTTTGATTTATGATGGAAGAGATTTGTGTGGCTTCCAAAAGTGGACTGACACTTGAACTTAAACACGATGGGTGGGTGTGATACAGAACAGCACTACCTTAAGGCTATAAAACTTCTCAAAAGCACTGAACTTGAAACTGGTGTGGTGTGAACATCTTGGATATCCACTATCCGCTTCATGACAAAGAGCACATAAATGTGAGATGTTTCTGAAGTCACTTTCAAGCAGTGCCATCGCCCATGATAAGGATCTCCACATGACTGAGAAGTCAGCTTGCTCAAACCTGTCAGGGCAAGCTTGTGGTCCCAACATATAGCGATTGTGGCTTTGCCAGACAAACAGGAGATATTTTGTAACACAGAAATTAAAATAGATGTTTTCCTGTATTGTTTGCAATTACCGGTATAACATTAATGTGTAATATATATATATATATATATATATGTGTGTGTGTGTGTGTATATATATATATATATATATATATATATATATATATATATATATATATATATATATATATATATATATATACACACACACACACACACACACATATAATATGTGGTGTGTGTGTGTGTGTGTGTGTATATATATATATATATATATATATATATATATATATATATATATATAAATCCACACGCGAATAATACTGTTTACAAAAAAACATTGTACTGTTCTCAAAAGTACTGTAGACAAATACAGTATTTTACTTGTTTTTAATATTGTCAGTGTTTTGAAGGCTGACGGTATTGTGCATCAAAAGGACAAGCGCTACAGGTGCTTAGCGCGTTGTAATAAGTACTGTAAAATTGTGACAATTATTTGCTTTGAAATCCATGTCATGGAAGCTGTATGCAGAAAGTTCTTTGAACTCGTGTATACAGTCATTCTACACTAAACATCAAACAAACATGTATTCTTAACAGCCTGGAAGCAGCTGGAAAGTCAATGGTGCATTGGCACAGTTTAATTACTGTTCACAATTTCTATGCACCTCTTTACACTAACAACATATTTTACTTATAACTGTATTCATGCTTTTTTCCACCCCCAAAAGTTCATACAGTATGACTGAAATTCTCTTGAGACACTACAGCACATTTAACATATGGCCGACATACAATGATGTGGATCAAGCCAACATTTCCATTGAAATCCCTCCCTCACAGTAAGAATCTGAGATCATAAATCCACACAACTTGGATGGAGAGGAGAGCCAAGTGGTAATATTTATGTAACTCCCAGAAGAAGTTACTTGCTTGGTATTAAATGAAGTAGCTAGAAAAAAAAAAAACTTCTTTGGATGCATACAAATTGGTTAATTATTCAGATTTATTTAATAGAAAATGAAATTGTATTTCTACTGTGAGGGGTTTCAAGTCATATCATGAGCTTCAGACTATGACGTAGGCTATATCTATATCACTGCACGGTGTAATTTTAAAAAATGAACTCGCCAGATCATGGCCTATATCTTATGTACAGATACCCAAATCCCGTCTGGGAGACCTTTGCTTTAATTATTTCCGGGCATAAAGATCTGCAGGCAGTATGAGTGGGCGCGGGTCTGTATGAATGACACACACAGCATCATTCGATTTAATTCATGAAATACTAGCGATTGGTGCATGCTTTGTTTTCATATTTTTTTCTTATCTTATTCTTGGATGTAACCGGGGATAACTATTTTTTCTCTTTTATTTTCTTTAAAATGAACAAAAACATTGTTTCCAGTATTTTCTCATAACCGCATAAATACACATTTATTTTGGGGGGCGGGGTGGGACGGAATAAAATTTGCAAAAGCACCCTTAACAAACACAACAAAACATATTTCACAAAATATATTACTGCTCGCATTAAATAAACGCAGTCCAACACGTTAAACAGAAGTGCTAAAATGGCGCCGTGGAGTTTCTCTCTCAAATTCAAATGTTTTTATTTATTTTTTTTGACATGACGATACAAGCACAGTATTGTCAAATAACTGTATAACACAACAAATAAACATTACATATCTATGAGCAGAACAGAACTAAATGCCCCCCTCCCTCCGCCCCCACTGACTGTAGTTACACGGGTAATGTGTTGCTGCAGGGTGTCTACTATCTCTTCGGCTGTGACAGGCAGATACATATGGCTGCTAGACTTGCAGTCCGCTCCACCTCTCCCAGCAGGATAGAGACTTTAATGCTGTACGAGGAGAGTTTAAGTTGTGGTATTTGGCTCTCAAATTTAGGAATATATTTCCCCCGTATTTCAATGTATTTTGGACACGATAACAGGAAGTGCATCTCTGTTTCAACCTCCCCTAGTTCACAATGCCTGCACAGTTCCTTTGGTAACCCAGGATTTGTTTCTATCTACCCTTTTCAATGACCGAGTCTGGGTGATATTCCGCTAATTTAATGTTTCTGTTTAAGGCCCGATGGCATTCCATTTTATTTGTTAATTATATTTGAATTATGTTCAAATATTCGGTGTATTTGTTCTTTAAGTTAAGGTCTTTTTTTAAATTATTGTTATTGGAATTCTCTCTCTCTCTCTCTCTCTCTCTCTCTCTCTCTCTCTCTCTCTCTCTCTCTCTCTCTCTCTCTCTCTCTCTCTCCCCCCCCCCCAAGAAAATATGAAACAGATCACAGATAAACAATATAAAATATAATGACCATGTCAAGTTACAAACATGACTAAATAAATGCTCAGAATTTTGGTAATATAGCAGTACAGGAAGTATGTTTCTTGAGCGTGCAAGTTACAGGTCAATTAAATTATAAGTACAGTATTATTATTAACACAGAGCTCCACGCGATGTACTAAGAGCGTGTCCAAATTCTAACTACTGTAAGGCAGAACGTTATTTTTATTGTATTATTTTATTATAGTATGCACATGATCATTGCTTAAACATTAGCGTGGTAGCAAATAACCATACACTGTCTGACAAGTGGTGCTAGCCTACACAGAGAAACAATCGCTGTTGACACCACAGTACAGTGCTGACGGTGAGGATGGAGAGTATGGACAAATGCTGTACTAGTACTTTAGTATTGGTGCATGTATGATTAATGAAAATGATTCCCAGTATTACACACTTGAGAGATTAATTTAATAATGCGAATAATATACATGCAAAACAGCTATGCAGGATATTCTTAAAATGCAAAACCTTAAAAAAAAGTTAGTTCTACTTGTTCTACTAAAATGCAATGTTCCGCACTACCACTGCAAACACGTTACCAAATACAGTATCCAAATGGCATGATGAGTTATATTTAATTACCCCAACGTTTTTTGTATCTTTTTCACTTTTTCATATATATAGATATATATATATATATATATATATATATATATATATATATATATATATATATATATAAAGTAACAACATGCATCATGTCACTTACCTGAAATTTGCACTTAAAAGAAGTTTGCCGTAAGGTAACGATTCAATCTCAATCTCTCGTTCAATCTCAATTTGAAATTGAAATTCCCAGACCAAATCTGTCTGGGAGGTAACCTTACTCAACGGAACCCAGCCCCAAAAACATATTCAGTCCATCCTCCTCAGCCATTGTACGCGTTTATTGGTCTAAACTGTCGCTTTAAAATATATTCTGACTTGTAAATGGTTAAAGGTACTGTTTGTTATGCAGTGCCACACCTATCATTGGTTGACATAATACTCAACTGAGAATGAAGACACATTGCAGTTTGAACGATCAAGTAGAAATAGCGCCCACTACCTATCCATTATCAGTATTGCAATTGTGGAATGTGGAACAGATTTAGCCTAGCTAAAAAAGGGAAACACGTGCCATATGTAACACATACATACACTTGTGCACTGCAGAGTATTGTCGCAAACCTACCTCTGTAGAATGAGGCGGGTTAATTGGTTAACTATTGAAAAACAGCAGTTGTTATTGCATGGATATTAACTTGCTGTCTATATCGTGCATACACATTGATGTTACAGTGAAGTTAAATTAATGTAAACTGTACTGATGTTTGTACCAATTGAATAAACTAACCTGGCAGAGTAACTGCAGTTTACATGTGAAAAAGTCAAGAAAAATGAACATGCATGGCAAGCTGGAAGACAATAAATAAATTTAAAAAATGCGTATGGTGCATATTTTTGTTTTCAAATCTATCTCCATGGGTTCTAACTCCATGGGTTCTCTCTGGTGGCTAATTGATGCCTTAATTGGAATAATGGTTACTCTCTAGTTAATCCCCATGGAAATCTGCAGAATTTCCTAAAATCTGCAATGAGAAAATAGTTGTTGTTTTTTTTTCTGCATAATTCTGCAGCAAATTACTTTTTATTGAGAAACAGTGTTAATGAGTATAAATAAATAAGAAAAAGTCACAGTTTGTTAGTTTGTTAGGTTTTTTTTTTTATTAAATCACATTGCTAAATTCTGAAGAAAAAAAACAGAACAAACATGTTTGCCATATTTTTATGGAAATCAAAGAAGAAGAAAAAACACATACAATAAAATAACTAGAGTTTCCTTGTTCAAAAAAACCCCAAAAAACAGAATAAGATTGTAGTGGTGCACTGGGATTAAATTAGCATTGGCACATTTTACAAATGCACTGTTTTACAAATGTGTGCAAGGCTTGGAGCATTTTGTACAAATGTAACAGTATATTTTTAGAAACATTTGTTGTTCACCAAAATGTTGTAATTTTAAAACGTATCCACATCAAGACAGCACAAATATAAATGGAAATCGCTTGGAAACAGTGAGAGGCGACAGTGATTGGCTGATAAACTAGCATGTTTGTTTCTTTAGTGACACTATCACATACCACAAAACAAACAGGAAAGTAACGATTTAAAAAAATGCATTTTCACAAAAATGTTAAATCATCCCAAGTAATAGGATAATATCTAATATAGTTCACCGCCCCCTTCCTTTCTGATCATTCATTTTACTACACCATGTACAAAAAACATGTGTGTTTCCATATATAATTAGAAGGACATATTTCAGGACCTGAAACATAGGCAGTACAAGCAGAGTCCTAATTGATTTCCTCTTTTCTTTCACATAGGAGTAACAGAACAATGATAATGATAACTAGTGATAAGTCTCACCTGACTCTGCTGCAGTATTGTAGGCAATTTTCAAACCATACCAGGTGGTCTGATTCCTGGCACCTGCTAAGGTTATTGGCAACACTGTCACTTAACCAAGCATTACAAATAATGCAACGTATACCATCTTTTTTTATTATTATTATTTAAAAGGTTAATGTTTTCAATATGACCATTGCAGATCTGAAAAATAATGATTATGGTCAATAATTTGAGAGCACTTTCCATATTTCACGTAATTATTGCTCCAGAATTACACAAAGAGTAAATAAAAAGCTACAGTGTATCTTTCTTCCACATTGACTCTCTTGAAAATCTCAAAACCTCACATGCGACCCTATGGCAATTATCCACTTTGGTTTTTACCCCTTGGTTTTTAACATAATTTATGTACTTGACTGACCATTGTGACAGATTGATAGGAACTCAGGAACAGAGTTTGTTTTTATGTACAATATTTGAAATGTAATTCTAGAATTCTGTTTTGTTCTTCCAATGCTTATCACGTTCACAATGTCTTCAACATTTACAGTGCTGTACACAACACCTGTGCTCTCATACATTCATACTGCCCTCTACATCCCTTATCCACTTTGCATCCACACTTTGACAGTTTGAGGCAGGATTCAGATGCTTGTGGAAATGTAGTCCATAAAGGCTCCCACATCTGTGCTGGTCCTCTCATCCATCCCCATTCATCTGGGCAAGGCATCCGAGGAGAAGGCACCAATGTCTGTCCCCAATAGTGTCCAGCCTGGTATGCAGCTCTTTTAGTGTGCTGAGGTAAAGCTGCAGCAGTTGGAGGAATTGTATCAATTGACCTGCCATTGTTTGTAAAGAGCTCTTTTACACTTGTGCATGTGCTTTCTCTGTCATACATAACTATGACATACCTTTCTAGCAAAGGTATCCATTCCTTTATGGTATTGTGACATTGCTCAGAGCTTCAAAAGCTGGTGTAACATCTTCAAACACATTCCCTCGTAAGTGACATTTTTGTCAAAATGGCACATTATATATCAAATTAAAGCTCTTGATGAGATCTATCTAGTGCCAAAAGGACCTAACTGAAATCACAAACTGCAAAATCAAGGTAAACTTAGTGCCAGGAGGGCGTAACCAGCACACCTGCGCCCTCCTGGCTCTGAGTGTTGCATTGCGGGAGGACTGAGTCACAGCAGACGAGTCAAAATCGCTGAAAAAAGCTGTAAAATAAAGCTTTGTGTGAAACAATATCTAACTTTTGTGGATATTTTACTCAGTTAAATTGAGGATTCAAGCAATGAACGTTTATATTTTAAAGATACATATTGATTTATTAATTGTTATTAAACTGAAGAAAAAACAAGTCTGGAATAGAAATACTAGAAAACTAGTAGTTAACTAGAAAAACTAGAAATTCACACTTCTGTAATGGGTATTTATTTCAGTGTGTTATTATGGAAAACCTAACTTTTAAGTAAAATTTCTGGTGCTATTCTTACTTTTTGACATTTCAAATTCAAAAATATTTTAAACTCTTTAATTTTCTTCAAAATTATACTTATATTGTGCATGTACTGATAAATGGCAATTGAACATAAACAATCAATATCTTATTTTTGCTGTGCTGTAAAGTTATGAAAATGTCACTTACGCCCCTCTGGTTCAAAGCCCTCGATTATGCTAAAGATCCTTTCACAATAATCATTTTATCAAACACATACTCAATAAATGTATGTTTCTTTAGGAACTGAAATAGCTATCCAGACATATTAAGCACTATATTAATTGAGCAAACTTATATAAGAGGCTTGTCCACAACTTAAACCCCCTCCTTGTGTACATCTGGGTAAAAAGCCTTTGGGCTCAAGGATTAGTTATGATTACAATATTTTTAAATCATGCATCAGAATGATTAACAGCATATGTTATACTAATTGCCTGCTTTATAACCAAAAACAGTGATCAATATGTGATTTACAAACCAATCATCAGTAAAAGTCTTTGTTAAGTAGGTCAAAGTATACATCTGCAAAATTTGGTGCTTTTACCATAAAACCCACATTTCCTTCAGAAATCTGTACCAATCTGCTGGACTGGAAATACTGGATTTGTATTTTTCATTTGTGCCCTATCTTTTGCCGTTATAGTCCGTGCTAATTTAGATTTGTTTCCATAGTTCACGATGGCCTTAGGAATCTTTCCATGGCTGCACTAAAGCTCACACTGAAACCCTGCCACACTTCTCACTATATACAGTGGCTCTCAAAAGTATTCACCCCCCTTGAAATTTTCCACATTTTACTGTGTTACAACATGGAATCAAAATGGATTTAAGAGTTTTTGCCACTGATCAGCACAAAAAAAGTCCATAATGTCAAAGTGAAAAATAAAATCTACAAATTGTTCTAAATTAATTACAAGTACTAAACAGAAAATAATTGATTGGATAAGTATTCACCACCTTGAGTCAGTATTTGGTAGAGGCACTTTTGGCAGCAATTACAGCCATGAGTCTATTTGGATAAGTCTGTAAACCAGCTTTGCACATCTGGACACTGCAATTTTTGCCCATTCTTCTGTACAAAATTACTCAAGCTCCATCAAGTTGGATGGGGACCTTTGGTGAACAGCAGTTTTCAACTCTTTCCACATATTCTCAATTGGATTGAGGTCAGGGCTTTGACTAGGCCACTCCAGGACATTGACCTTTTTGTTTTTAAGCCACTCCAGTGTGGCTTTGGATGTATATTTGAGGTCTTTGTCCTGCTAGAAGATGAATCTTCTCACAAGTCCCAGGTCTCTTGCAGACTTCAGCAAGTTTTCCTCCAGGAGTTCTCTGTACTTTGCTGCATTCATTTTGCCCTCCATTTTCACAAGCTTTCCAGGCCCTGACTCAGAGACGCATCCCCACAGCATGATGTTGCCACCACCATGCTTCACGGTAGAGATGGTGTTCTCAGGATGATGTGCAGTGTTAGGCTTGCGCCAAACATAGCGCTTAGGGTTGAGGCCAAAAAGTTATATTTTTCAACAATGGCTTTCTTTTTGCCACTCTCCCATAAAGACCCCATTCAATGCCTTGGAAATGTTCTTATATCCTACCCCTGATTGGTGCTTTTGAAGAACCTTATTCCGGATTTGCTTTGAATGTTCCTTCGTCTTCATGATGTAATTTTTGTTAGGAAATGTACTAACCAACTGTGGGACCTCCCAGAGACAGGTGTATTTAACCTGAAATCATGTGAAACACCTCAGTTGCACACAAGTGGACTCCATTCAACTAATTCTGTGACTTCTAAAGACAAGGTTTATTTAGGTGTGTCGTAGTAAAGGGGGTGAATACTTATGCAATCAATTATTTTCTGTTTTATAATTGTAATTAATTTAGAACAATGTGAAGATTTTATTTTTCACTTTGACATTATGGACTTTTTTGTGTTGATCATTGGCAAAAACTCCTAATTAAATCCATTTTGATTCCATGTTGTAACACAATAAAATGTGGAAAAGTCCAAGGGGGGTGAATACTTTTGAGAGCCACTGTAAATAGTGTGTATGCACTCTAGTCACATGTATAATGATAGTAGGGGGCAAATGTTTTGAATTTTTGTGGGGAGGGGTTTGCAAAAAAAAATTGAAATTTTGCGAAAGAGAGTAAATTCTGTGATTTTTTCCGCGATTGTGGAATTGCTGAATTTTGGAGGGACCAGTGGTGTAAATTTACTATCGCTATTATTACTACTTTGTTTTAGTGTGTTCTCCATATTTAAATCGATTATATCTAAAGCCGTTTCTCTATAGAAGCTAGAACTAGATCTGTAATGGACACTGAAGAAATCTACTGTTATCATGTATATATAACCAATCTTTTTGGGAAATCTATGGCCGTTCTGACACTTTCAACTGCTGACATGCCATTTGTAGGACCCTGCACAGACCTAAACAATTTCATGTCACATGCAAATAACCATTTTTAAATATCAGTTAGTTTCAGAAAGACTGGCAGTTTATTCAGCTTAATCTATCTTCATTTACAATATGTCTTGCTGTTTAAAAAAAAATAAATAAATAAATAATAATAATAATAATAATATTTCAGGAAAATCTCTTTTTTGTCTGCACATTTCTCTTAAACTAGAATGCAGGTAGATTAATTTGCTCGCTACAAAAACAAACAGACAACTGCTGCTTTTTTGTCTGTCTTAGCTCCAAAAATTAATGCACCTGTGATCAATATAACACTTACTGCACTGTTTGTATTTTACAAATCAAACATTACGTTAGTATTTAGTTATAACTCACGTGTTGCAAACAACAGTGTTAACTGTTATATTGAAAGGAAGCAAGTGCACACATACCAGCCATTAACAGTATCCTGCCATATCCCATATCCATTACAATGCTGCAGACAGTTTGAATCAATAGTTGGGTATGAATTACTGCTTTAGAATAGAACAAGGCACTCTTCATTATTAATGCAGTGGTTGCTTCCATTTTTACAATACTGTTGTTTCTTTTACAGAGCCATGCAATGTCATTGGTACTTTTTCTATCTTGATAACTATGACTCTCATTGAGCATTAGTTACTGCGCAGCAGCACCTGGTAATATTTTTTCTGGGCAAGTAGGATTTCGTTACCCAATTCATAGAGAAACCATGACACAGAGGGGCTGAATCAAGCTTTACAGAGGCTAAAAACAGAGGCCTTCCAAAATACAAATAAAAACAGTAACTACTGCCTATACTACCCAGGACCTAAGTTCTATAGTCCAGTTTTAACCCCTATGTAGCTATGGGAATTAACAACAACTAGTGCCTATACTACCCAGGACACACAACCCTTTAATCATGCTGATACAGTTATGTTTTTCAGAATTAACCTAATATAATTGTGTTTATTATCCATTACCCTGTGCATATATATCCTATCAGTTACAATTTGCATTGTTTAATTTAAGAGATCTAAGATCCAATTTACAAGAGACTGTTAATAACACATTATAAATGGCTAGCAAAACTGGACTGGTAAGATTCCAAGATTAAAAACAAAGAAGTTTGTTGGAAAACATGAAACCAATACTGTATCAATGTTCAGCAACTACAGAGTCAACAAAAAAACAAAACAAAGCAAAACATAGCATACGTTTCCCAGTACTGAATATATATATAACCAAGGCCAGCTGTTAAAACTCAAACTCACAATAGCTGCTGTTTGTTGTAACTCAAGCGCAGACACACTCCGATCAGTTAAAATATACAGACACAGGGATGTATAATGGCAACAGACCCTGGCTTTTTTAATGTTAAGAACCATACATGTAGTTAATTTTTTCACCTTTATCAACATCTCAGTAGTTTGATTGTTCATTAAAAACACATATTAAGTCAATATAAAAGGCTTTTATCAAAATATTTATATCAGGCCCATCAGATTATGCGGCCATATTTGTCTAAGATCACAGATGGCATATAATCTTAAACTGATGGGTTAGAAAGCAGGTATGCTTTCCATTCAAAAGCAAACAAGAGGCTCTTTAAAAACATTTTCATCATACTAATCCTTGTCAGTTTAACTGATAACAATGTGCAAAGTGTAAAAGCTTGAAGTATAAACTTACCAAAAGCAGGGGTTCCAGTTCCCAAAAGTATTTGAGGCCATTGAGTCCATCATAGTATTTTGGAGTTAAAAAAAGAAGAAAGACAAAATCATTAATAGAAATATTATTTATGTGGTAAACTTAACTCCAAACTCTCTATTTTTTTTTTTTAATAAATGACACTGAAACTTCCAGAAACAACAGGCGTCAATACAAGATTGACAACAACAACAAAAAAAAAAAAATGAAATTATCTGATTAGCATATTATATATACAGGTTTTACCAGGATATAATTCATCTTCTAAACCACCCTGCAGTGAAGTCCCTAGTTAATTCCCAGAGCATTGCTGTACGGATTTCTTAAGAGATTAGTAAAAAGAATTAATACAGTGTACCATCTGGCCTGCTGATACCAAAACAGAACCAAATAAATCCATTATACAGTATGTGGCTTGCTGTCTATTCAGGGAACAAACAAACACACCACCACATCTGTATTAATGGTTATTTATTGCATTTAATAAACAATTTGGTAACAGTACAGTTAACTCTTAGTACAGAAACCATTAATACAAGCATGTTGGCAATGGGATGATGAAGGAGGTGTTACAGTTGTGACTTTTGCACCCTTAAGCCAGTTTGTACAGTAACCTAGGGATTTAGCAGCCTTACACATGTGACAGTTATGGTGTGATATAAAGCATGATTTCTAAACAAAAAGAACTATGGTCCATCTCTATGTTTTTGGCCCTTTCATTGTGTGCAACTAAATTTTATATATATATATATACTCATACAGTGCCGTGAAAAAGTATTTGCCCCGTCTGATTTTCTGCATTTTTGCATATTTGTCACTGAATGTTATCAGATCTTCAACCAAAGTCTAATATTAGATAAAAAGGGACCCTGAGTGAACAAATAACACAACATTTTGATACTTATTTCATTTATTTATTAAAGAAAGTTATGCAACACCCAATACCCCCATGCGAAAAAGTAATCACTCCCTTAGACTCAATAACTGGTTACGCCACCTTCAGCAGCAATAACTGCAACCAAATGCTTCCTGTAGTTATTGATCGGTCTCACACAGCGCCATGGAGGAATTTTGGCCCACTCCTTCAAGCAGAACTGCTTCAGCTAAATGACATTTGTGGGTTTTCAAGCATAAACTGCTCGATTCAGATCCTGCCACAACATCTCAATGGGGTTTAGGTCTGGACTTTGACTAGACCATTAAAAAATGTATTGTTCTTCAAACATTCTGATGTAGACTTGCTTGTACGTTTTGGCTCATTGTCTTGCTGCATGACCCAGATGAGCTTCAGCTTCAGCTCATGGACGGATGGCCTGATACTCTCCTGTAGAATTCTCTGATACAGAGCAGAATTCATGGTTCCTTCAATGACGGTAAGACGTCCAGGTCCTGACACTACCATCACCATGCTTGACCATTGGTATGAGGTTCTTACTGTGGAATGCAGTGTTTGGTTTTCGTCAGACATAACGGGGCCCATGTTGGCCAAAATGTTGCACTTTTGTCTCATCTGTCCATAGAACATTATTTCAGAACTCTTGAGGATCATCCAGGTGCTTTCTGGCAAACTTGAGACGAGCATTCATGTTCTTCTTAGTGAGCAGTGGGTTCCACCTTGCTACTCTGCCATGAAACCCATTTTTGTCTTTCTGATGGTGGAGTCATGAACACAGACCTTAGCTAAGGCGAGAGAGGCCTGCAGATCCCTGGATGTTGTTCTTGGGTTCTTTGTGACTTCCTGAATGATTTTATGCCTTGCTCTTGGAGAAGTTTTGGCAGGATGGCCACTCCTGAGAAGATTCACTACTGTCCCAAACTTTCTCCATTTGGACAATATGGCTCTGACTGTGGTTTGGTGGAGCCCCAGAGCCTTAGAAATGGCTTTGTAACCCTTTCCAGACTGATAGGCATTAATAACTTTTTTTTTCCGGAGGTCTTCAGGAATTTCTTTTGATCGTCTCATGATGTGCCTCTAGAACCTGTGTGCTGACAACTTCACTCTGATGGTAAGGGTCAAAATTAGTCAGATTTATATTGGGCAGGGCTGGCCCAAATCAGGCCTGATTGTTAACCAAAGTATTCAAAAAGCTGACCCTAATTATCCATTTAATTGGGTTAACTAGGGGGGCAATAACTTTTTCACACCTGAAGATTGCATGTTTGATTACCTTGCACACCAAACAAATGAAAGAAGCACCAAACTTTGGTGTCATTTTTTTCTCTCAGAGTCTGTCTACATACTACGACAACCCACAAAAAGATCTGACCAAATTCAACGTGAAAAATATGCAAAAATGCAGAAAATCAGACAGGGGGCAAATACTTTTTCATGGCACTGTATATTGGACTAAGGAACAACAGTCAAAGGTGCTTTGGACTGTTAATAGATGAACAATGACAGCTGTGCCTTCTGCCAGTTCTGTTATCAGTTCAACACTTGTCTTCTTTCTATTCTTATTCCTATTCCTTCTCTATATTTGTTGATTATGCTTCAGATACCACACCTGAAAAATCAAGTAATGAGAACTATTTCACTCATTGTTTTTCCTCCTTTATGCAAGTCAAGGTTGTTATAATAACAGAAAACACTAGTGGAGGCTTTGAATAAATTGTTGATGCACATAATGCATCAGAGTAGAAAAATGCAACATGTCTAAGAGTCTAAGAATTTTGCACAGCAGTATATGTATATGTATATATATATATATATATATATATATATATATATATATATATATATATATATATATATATATATATATATATATATATGGAGGGCTTTTGACGGAGGGTCAATATCTGCAATTGCACCTGTTTGAATGAAATCCAACTTGTCCTGCAGCCACTCCAGTTTTGTGTAACTATTGTGTAGAGATGTGTAACTAAAAAGCAGGTTCCAGCAATAACGTCCTTTGAACTGATTGATTACAAGTGACAGCCAACCAGTAATAAGTCTCACCTGACTCTGCTGCAGTATTGTAGGCAATTTTCAAACGATACCAGGTGGTCTGATTCCTGGCACCTGCTAAGGTTATTGGCACATTGCAACACTGTCACTTAACCAAGCATTACAAATAATGTAATTTGTATAATCTTTTCACAGAGAAATACCACAACAGCTTTATTTATAAACACTGTAACCATGCATACTTGGCAACCATGAATATAAACATGCCCTCTCTTCAAGTTTACACAACTCTGTTCAAGTTTAAAATATATTTTCTTGCCTACATTATTACTGCCCCCTATCTGTTTTATGGTGCTGAGAATCGTTCTGTCCTTTGATCTTAATCAGATACAACACTATAAATAAATGTGTGCCTCTTGTTACCTTTGCTGCAGATCAAATGATTTTATAGCTGATAGATCGTTGGATCGAGTTTGCATATAGCTTATAGCTATTGCATATTCCAAACTGAATAAAGGAATTCAAGCAAATAATGTTCAACAGAAAAGGAAATAATTTTAACTTACACCTGTTACAAGCAGCCCTGGTCTCTCTGATATAAGGTGTTTGTTGAACGCTTCTGTTCCTCGATGCATGAATAGCCTACTATAGCACACACTCAAGATAACTTCAATAAACTATAGTTGCTTGTTTAGAGTTCCTATTTTCGCTTTGTCACTGGTACTTTTTCCAAATGAATTTGTATTAACCATGTTAATCGTGGCTATGATATTAATCATTCATCTTAAAAAAATATGTTTTAATAATTCTTTAGAAGAGCAAGATTACTTGCAGTAGTTTTGGTTGTGCATTTGTCTGATCAGGTGTGTGTTCTGATGTTAAGTTGATGGAAGCAATGCAGCACAACAAGTCCGATGGGCTAATTATCTTAATGTTACCTACCCACAAATGCTTTTTCAGACTAAAAAGCACAACCCACCACATTCTAAAGCATGCATTTCCTGTGGGTGTAAACATACTGGTAAATACTGAGATCAAAACATCATGCTTTGAATACTTGTTGGCTTACTGATACAACTGAAAACATTCAACTACCAACTGAAAATATTATCAATTCTAGAGTTCATACATCCTTGCAGACAATGAAAAATACCCCATTCTTAGTATTAACTAAATAGTGACCCTCAGCTGTAGCAACTGGAATAATACTGTTAGACCTACTTAGTAAATGTATCAAGCACATGTGTTTAATGTAGTAATATTAATTGTATTATGGAGTAAGAATTCACGTCTTCAAAAATATTACTGCTGGTGAAAGTGAAGCTCAAGAGTTTACACTTTAGAAATACTGTTCTCCGTGAGTGCAGGATGCACCCTATAGCCTGGACATCGCCGGTTCGAGTTATGGCTCCTGACTACAGCGCTATAAAGGGGGAGCACTACTGTACTGCACTAGGGCTACTGAATCCAAGGACAGTCCGCAAATAAAATTATAATTTTGCAGTTTACATGCTGTACCATTGGTACCCACGGTTTTTACATAGTGTTAACATGCCTACCTGTGTACCTGTGTAGGTTAGATACCTGTTTTGAAGATACAAAACTACTAATCTTAATTTACTAATACTTCTGAATTTTAATTATGCATTAAAACTATTTATTCTGGTTGGAAAGTATAAGAGGTTAAGAATCAGAATCGTACAGTTATTAGAATAAAACTATATTTGTATATATTTATTGTATTAAAACATATTATTAGACATTATCTGACAGGACGGAAGGTTTACTTAATAGAAATGTATCATAGAACCCTAGGTTTATAGCACAATGAAACATACTGCATCCAGGAAGACATCTGCATAAATCATAAAAACATCAAATTGCAAATTCGTAACCTAGGCCCTATTTTGCTGTAATTTAATAAGAAAAACTTGAGGATAATTAGTCCCTCTAGGCCATTGCTTTCAACTCCAGTTCTTTGGACCCCTAACATTCCAGGTTTTTGTTTCAACCAGGGACTTATGGACAGCCTAACCTGCAACCAGTCTGTATCTACAGTTATCGTTATCCTGTATGTCCTCCAGAAACTGGGAAAAAAACCTGGTTAAAACAAAAACATGATGGTGTTGAGAACCTCTGCTCTAGAGCAGGTCAGCAGGTGCACACCTGCCTAACTAGTGTGAGACTCTCCCATTGTAATATTATATGAAAATTATGAAAACTTTTTGACAAATGCACATATGTATGTCTGGCTTAACTGTTTTTAGTACCGGTATTACTAGATAATCTTTACTTGCATGCTATTCCATAATGGAATATCTGCATATCACTACTGATGAATTGGTAAAGAAAGTGTGGTAACTGATCCAAAAGGCATGACAGAAGAGACAATAAGAAGAACAATAAGAAGAACACCTTTGGAAAATTAACAAAACAAAAGCTTAAAAGTCTTACCAGAACATCTTTTATCGGTCACACAGAATCTTGTAACTTCCTCAAAGACAAGTTGCAAGACACTGAAATGCAAAGTAAAGTCAAACTCTTTCCTAAGTGCTGCTTCTCTTCCTGTAAGCCTCCAGATCACATACCCCCCCCCCCAAAAAAATACAGCGTTGCTCAGACAAAAAGGGTGTTTTCCTTTGCAATACCTGAAAGAAACTGCAGAAGTTTCGCATTACTGGAACAAAAACAAAGGTGTCATGTTATTGAAACAGAAACAAACCTTTGAGGTCCCCTACCTTTTTGTTTCCCACCAACAACAGAGGCACTATTTAAACAGAGGGCGTAGCTTCAGGCTGTACTGTGTACTGCAGATGAGGATTTAGAAAAAAAAAAAAAAAAAGGGTATCAGACATATTAGTTAGTTTCCTAACTTTTCTTTTCACTTAATGTGTAAGACTTAGGAAAACTAATAGTTCATTTATGACTCAAGTAAATACTGTATATTCATGGTCACCACAATCTTTGCATCCTATTTGCGTTGCTAATAAGTAATAGTATTTAAAAAAAAAACCCATCAACAAAACAAAAATAATACGTGGTCTACATTTAATGACACCTATGACACATATGCAGATACTTGCATCACTAAGTCAATGCATGAAAATAAAATCTTAGAATTTCTTGAAATCAGTTGCATAGAATAGAAAGGGATTTTTGTGGATTGTTTTAATGCACATTAAGAATAAAAATTGTACAAATTGTTATAAATAGACAGAAGTAAAAAAAAAACAGACATATCCCTCTGTCAGTCTTTTGTAAAACTACAGATTTTTTAAAATAAAGTATGTTGTAGATTTATTTCTTGCATGTAGGTATTAATGATATTCAGTATAGGAAATGGGGGACCAGTAATAATGTTGTTTGTGCCAAGAGGAAAGCAAGTATATATGAATGAAAGATTATCAGTCCTTTAACACAGAATTGAGACAACTTTGTTTTTTCCCTTCATCTTGCCTAAGTATAACCTTTACTGATGAACACTAATTAGGGCTTCCCACCATCAAAACTCTTTTCATGCATCTCACTCAGACGAAAGAAAAACTGCACTCATTATGTTTACATTTCAGTCCTCTAATATGCTGTAACCATTTAGAGATCAAAAGATTTATTTTAGTTCAGTCTTGCCTTCTTGATAATCTTTTCACCCTTTGTCTTTAGCCCGAGATAAATCCAAACATGACAAGCTTGTATTTTTCACTCTCCAAGCCAAGAAATGGAGGGATATTGTTTCATTAATACGTAAATCCTGAAACTGTGTGGGATAGGTCACTATATTCTATTATATTATAAAACAATTTACCTGTATGCTATTTTGTGTAATAATTTCTAACAGCATAAAGTAGTAACCACAGTAAGTGAAGGATAAGCAATGCTTGCCATTAGAGCTGACAAATGTACATTTTGAGGATAACAGTACAATGTGAGTAATACACGCTTATCTAAATAATCGTTTAAATGTGTTTCATAATAAAATATTGTATTTTCTGGTACTCAAAACTGAGTTGTTTATTATTTACATAAAGGACAGTGACATAGAAATTATAGATTTATAAAACAATGTGTTATAATATATATATATATATATATATATATATATATAGTGTAAAAGGTTAAGGCAGCAGTACCCTATATATGCACTGGTATGATACAGCTTCTGGCAGAAGCAGTCTGTATCAGGGCTATTCAGGCCTGGTCCTGGAGGGCCGCTGTCCCTCCTGGTTTTTGTTCCAACTGTACCCTAAATTACTTAGCTGGACCAATGAAGTGCTTACTACAAGCTTAATTGGTCCAATTATCAATTTAGTGTACAGTTAGAACAAAGACCAGGAGGGACAGCGGCACTCCAGAACCAGAGTTGAGTAGCCCTGCTGTAGAGCAGACGTAGGTCTGCTAATAGCGTGTATATTATTATTATTATTATTATTATAATAATAATAATAATAATAATAATAATAATAATAATAATAATAATAATAAGTCATTTAACGGGCGCTTTTATCAAAGAGACCTACAGAGACTGCTGCTACAGTCACATACAATAGGACCTCAGTTTTACGTCTCATAAGAAGGATGGGTTTATCAAGCCGATATCCTTTCCTCAAGCATTCTAAACCGTAGAAGGCGTAATGCCACATTTGATTCACAATTCCATACAGCTCTTGCCGTGCTTAAGTTTGTGTTTAAGTACAGATTTTGTTATTATCGCATATTAAAATTTATTAATTAAAAATAAAATACTTAAAAGGTCATGAAAGATATAAAACAAAACACAGGAAGTGCAGAAAGGATGCTTGGAACATCCGTCTCTATTTCTGCCCGATTTAAACATAATTTTAAAACAATCTGATGGAGTTGACACAGATCCTAGGACAAAGTTATCTTACTATGTTACTTGTTACTTTTTAAAACTAACTAAGTATTATAACTATTATAGTAAAGATTAATTAATTACTACCCAGCTCTCAAAAATAGTGATCTATATATATATATAAATATATATATATATACTATATATATATATATATATATATATATAGTACCACCAGGAGTTTGTTCCAAGCATGTCAATAGGGAAGCTTTAGCCCTTCTGTTAAAAATAGTTTTGTGATATCCCAGCCTTGAAAACCACATTAGCAGAGAGACCATTCTTTCTTTTACTTTTTTTTTTTAATGACGGAAAGTGCAGTTAACGTACATATTGTGACCAAAAAAAAAATCTGGCATGGACCCATTCATTTTTCAGTGACTTATTTTTTTGTAGGGCAATAACCAAATGGTAGTACAACAGGTTACTCAACCTCTCAGCACTGTCTCATATCCCGTGCTGAAAATTCGACCGACTGCTGGAGAGCTGGTGTTGGAGAGCAATATGGGAATTGGTATAAATCTGTACTGGTTTCCAAAAGCTCAAGCTTGTATATAAAACAGGACACAAGCCAAGCTGCATCAATTAGATTGAATTATGACTGTGAGATGGTAACCAACATGAGGTATCTTCCACCATCAACAAATAGCAAAACAGTTTTTAAAACATCACCTCGAACTTTGTACTACAAAATGAATGTCAAACATATTATTTCAATAAAAATAACGCAAAATCGGTGGAACCAAAGCTTTTGTTATGTAAAGCCTAGCAACCGCACTTCTAATTCTCGCGAAAACCTGATTGTACTACGACTAGATACAGAACTAACACTACCACCAGTACCTACAACTGATGAAATACCGCCTCTGTGCAAAGAATGCTATTTTGAGCGCTTCGAGTATCCGTATGTTGGTTACCAGGTGCCAAAGCTAAGCAACGCTTTGTACGGAGAGAGCAGTTACAGCGTAGGGTTGTGTTCTATTTTTTGCATGGTCCTGTTATGGCAATAGTATTTTACCGTTTTTCTGATACTGTTGACATTTAGATCTGTTAATGTTATCTTGTTTTCAAACGGCCTCGGGGCAGCAGCATTGAACAATGCAATGACCGGGTTCAAAATAAGAAAGTTATCTGAATGTGTAGGTAGCGTTTTAACTAGGCAAACGTGCATATTATTGAATCCAACCTTGACAAGGAATGGACTGTTTTTGACTTGGTCTTGCAACCCGTCTATAAACAGAATTGCAGTGACTTTGCAAGAACCATTTCATTTAATACAAGAACTATGCAACACTCGTTTAGAAAGTGAAAAAACAAAAGCGAACTTGCAGGCGACAAACCACAGCCGTGGTAGTATTAGTAATAGTCATAGTCGTATTTGTGCTAGTGGTTTGTTTCAAAATCATAATGAAAAACAAACAACAACTAACCCAGAGTCGACTAAACTTTTCAATAAACCTTCTGGATCGGGCAGGGAGCCCAATTATTGTGTCCAAAATACTTTAAATCGGTTTCACCAACTACGTTCTGAAACAATAAAGATAATTGCTGCTTTAACAAAGTCTAGGTTTTACGAAAAAAACATTCCTCTAGAGACAATTCATCAACAAACTTCACCTCGAAGAAAGCCAACTTTATTCCTGCAGCCTGTTGCTGGCTCGAAGTCAAAGACTAAACTTTCTGGTGAACTTGTTATCGTTGGAATGGAATGTGACGGACAGCAACATTTGCAGCTAGGAAATGCAGCCAGCGCTGGTGTGCTTATAGGTCCCAGCCCCGATGAAGACAGATTAATTTCTGATTTGAAAGCTGATACAAGAGAACACTTGGATGGTGGTGAGAAGTCTGTTGATTTCACAATAAACTAGTAAACGATCTTGTTTCTAGAAGTTAACCCACATTCTGTGAATGTAGGGCACAGTGACCTGTTTTTTGTCCCACTGTACTAATTGGCTGAGCTAATAATATTTTGGTAACCAAAGTTGTGCTTGGGAATTTGTTAGGTGCATGTAGGTCATGGTAACCTACATTGCTTTTCATGATTCTGACCCCCATAAATGTGTACTTTATGTCATTGGGGAGTTGCATGTCACTGACACGCAATATCTTGTTTGAGGAATTAAGTCAGTTAAATGTGTTGCCAGCCTGTATACGTGCTTATCAGGTGAAACCAAGGTGCATTGAGAATGTCAGCATGCCCGTCTCCACTATATTTCCTTCTGTTATACAGTACGCATCCCAGGTAGGTGATAATCAGAGGTAACAAACGTAATGTTAAAAAGTTGTTTAGGACTCCTAACATATATTGTATTATGTATGTTATTCAAAATCTTGTTGTAATGTGTTAATGGTGATTTGGGAAATAATAGGCATAATTGAGATCTCCTGTATTTAGTGTTTTTTTTTTTTTTTTCTCCACCTCTTGTTTAATTTACTTTGACAGTTTGGACAGTTGATTTGGGAAGCACCAGCATATCTTTAAGCCTTGTGGCAAACGAAAACGAGAAGTCAGCTTTCATTCTTTCTTTCAGTATTGGATCATTCTGAATCAGAAAGTATCTTGTATATAGAGGAGTTAGCCTTATATCACTAGTCTACACACTCTATTTCCTGATTGTAAGACAAGATTAGGTGTGACTTCTGAAAAGTATTTGCCCCTGGACTTAATATAAGAAAGAAAACACATTAAACACAAGCATTTACAGCAGTGAACATTAGCAAATAATTAATGACAAATACAAACTATGCAATTTATAATTGTTTAACAAATACTATGTAAAGAAAACCAAAACCAAAAAACCCAAAAGGAACTTTATTTTTCAAATATTTGTTCATGACAAAAGTAGTGGCGCTAGTACATAAAACTATTACACAGTAATTAAGCTGCATTAAAAAAGAAAATCGCCAGAACAAAGGTAGTTATTTCCAACATCTGTTGAAGAAAAATGTTTTGTCAACATAGCAGATGGTGGTGAAGGCAAAGGAGTTGGATTCCTGTTTGAGAAAAGCAATAGAAGCCAATGGCAACAAAGAAAATGTGGAATACCACAATCCACAATAATCAAGAAGTACCACAGCACAAATTTAAGTGAAGCCTTTGAACAAAGTGGACATACAAAGACAGTTATGGGTACAGTAAGTTGTAGAATCGTCCAAGACTAACACTCAGTGACTAACTGAAGATTTAGGTGCACCAGGCATAATTGTGCATACCCCTTTTGTAGAAAATTCAGTAAAACAGCAGTGTTGAATATGAACAGGAATCGGACGAATCTCCTACCCCATGTACCCTAATTTTGGATGTACGGTTCTTTTAAACTCTTCAGTTGAATTTGTTCTGTGGTACTTAATTATTGCACTGACTGAGGATGTTGGTATACCATGTTTCTTTGATAGTGCCCTATACCCATTCCCTTTGGTGTAGCCTACTACAAGTGTTAGTTATGTTAGTTAGTTAGTTATGCTTGTACTGGATTGTGTTTTCTGGTATCTTCTATTTCGTAAGTATAGGGTGCCAATACTTTGGTCTGTTACTGTATTCATACATCATTCATTTGTTGTTGTGTTCTTTGATCATTTCTTGCTTAAAATAAAAAAAAAAACTGTCAGTAGATTCTTTATGAACTTTTAAATGCTCGCAAATAGTGAATATTGTTTTCCTGCTCATGTACCAAGCCAGATGTTAATAATAATAATTTAACATCCAGTTTCATAGAACTGTGGCTATTAAAATAATGTTTATGGCCTCCGCCATTAAAGTCTAATAAAGTTGAGCCTCTGTTGATCTTTTTCTAACTTTCCAATGACAACGTCTTTATTCTTCAGAAATCGAAAATGCTCCAAAAGAAAAGAGAGAGAAGAAAAAGACCAAAACAAAAGGCAAAAAAAAGAAACTGAAGCCAACTGCAGCCTGTTTGGACAGTCTGTCGGCAGAACTGCCGTTTGCTAACACAGAAATCAAGAAGGAGTTTGGCAGTAAGTAGTGTTAAAACTGCACTTTGAGTGCCTGGTAATCCGGATTCTGGTAATTCAGCAGAGTAAATCATAATCAGTATTTCAAGAATTCTTTAGTAAAGGCAAAATCCTTTTACGTATTGCAATATATATATATATATATATATATATATATATATATATATATATATATATATATATATATATATATATATATTTATTTATTTATTTTTTTTTTTTTTTTTCTGTAATATTTCTTAGTAAGCATAAAATTGGCTTCTTAAATGCACAATATTGTTTGGTTTAGAGTATGATTTAAAAAAAAAAACTTACCTGTCCTTTAGAAACTTAGTAGGTAGTAAGAATTAAATCCAGGTGATGGCTAACATTTTATTCTCATGTCCTTCGACTTATCAGCAAAAAATGTGAATGAGCATAATTAGCAGCACTTGTTCTTATTGACTCCTGCCAAGTGTAAGTGGAAAGGAACCTCTTGGCACCACAGCTGCCGTTTCGATGTAATACGTACAGCTGCTCAGTAGTTTATGAATAAGTGTTTGTTTGTTTGGTTTTGCTAACAAGCAGTTTAGAATACGTATTTGTTTATTTGATAGAGAATCTGGATTGCCCATTCTGAACCCCAACAAACTTAGTAACCCATATCTGTTCTAGAACACGTTCTGTGCATTGAAATTTACTGTATTTGATGTGTGGCTACACTGTATACATTATGTATTTACAATAATTTAAACTGGAGACCACAGTTTTATATTGTCACTTGATCTTCTACACTGTAGTGCATATTTATGAAGATTTTTATTTCAACAAGTTCAGTTTGTGACCAGTTTCAATTGCATGTAGTATTAATTTGCATTCCAGAGTTACTTCACACTTGTAGATAATCAATGTTTAAGTGGTTCTGACATTCATAGTTGTTGTTTTCAGATGCACACAATATCATCAGTTAAGTTAAAATCTTATCTTGTTTCAATTGATCAATATTTGGGGGTTAGGTGGTAGAGTGCCACTGTGGAGAGTGCAAAATATTTTTCATTATTCATTCATGGTTTGGCGGCCTCGTCATTTCGGGGAGATTTCTGCCGCACTGGGATGCATGTATCTGTTCTTATATTCCATGCCGGCCTCGTGCAGGTAGCCGTCGGGCACCCGCCGACGAGACCTCTGGGCCCTAAGCGCCCTACACAGTCATAAATAATCTGCAATTGCAATTGCAATTGCTATCATCATCATTCATTCACTGCCATTCACTTAAGCGAATTCCCGCTGCTGAAAACTTAGCCTTCAGTGCGCTATTGCACTGCAATTCAATGAATTCCATCTGGATGTCTTCTGGTGCAGTTTCCACATCTATGCCAAATTGGTTTGAAAAAAGCTGGAACTGGAACTGCTACTTTCAAAAATCTGAAAAACGGTACTCAAATTCCACACTCAACACGTTTAGTTTTGCAGCAAACGCGCTATCAGGAAAAGTAAAATCCGCCACAGAATCACATACAGCTTGGCACGTTAGGAAATGGAAATGGAAATGGGAATGGTCTCCTTGCTGCGTGTTTTTCCCACACATGTAACTTTAGCTGAAGCGCCTTAACACCGTCATACAATTCAGTTCTGACTTGTTTACAGCCATGTAGTTTCACATTTAAATTGTTGAGCTGTTCGGTTATATCACAGAGAAATCCCAAATCACACTCTGAATCTGAAAGTTGTCTAATTTCTTTCCCTTTATTGTGCATGAAATTGTCTATTTCTTGACGCAATTCAAAGAACCTTGTAAGTACTGCACTGCGGCTAAGCCAGCGAACTTCGGTGTCATGCAGCAAGTCACCATATTGAGCATTAAGTTCGTCAGGCAACTTTTGGAATTGCTGGTCATTCAAACCTTTCGCCCCGATGGAATTTATCATTTTCATGACCATGACCATTATGTGATCAATTTTCAGCACCTTCCCACACAGCGCTTTCTGGTGTAGAATACACTGGTACGTTATAAGTGTCGTTGGACAATTCACCTCCTGTAGTTTTTTTGCACACCAAAGCAACAAGCCCATTTTTTTCACCACACATGGGAGGCGCTCCATCTGTTGTTATCAATCCAACTAATTTCTCCCACTGTAATTTCATGTTGCGCGCACACTTCTCAAGCTGTTGAAATATATTGTTTGCTGTGGTAGTGAGGTGCATAGCTGCAACATCCAAAAGCTTGTGGGTAATAGTGAAGTCTGAATCAACACCCCAGATAAAAATAGATAACGCAGAGGTATCAGTAATAGTCCTGTGCTCTTGTCAACACAAGAGTAAAGGCTACGAAATTGCTTGTTTTTTTAAGGGAGCTCTCTTGAAGCCAGTTCATCTTTCAGCCACGGTATTTCTTGAAAGACTGACATTAGAAAACACACTTTTCTCAGAACAGACTATTTCTGTGACTTTAAGCATGCAGTCTTTTACAAAAGCACCCTCAGAAAAGGGCTTTGATAACTTTGCGATTAGCTCTGACACAAGATAACTTGTCTTTACTGCTGTATCACTTTCACGTTTTGCCTTTTTAAACATGTTCTGCTGTAAATCAAGGGTTCTTTTTAGTTCACTCAGCTTTTCTTGCCTCTGCTTTCCTTCAAACTCACCATATTTTGCTTTGTTTCGTTTCATAGTGACGCCTTAAATTGAATTATTTCATCACTGCAATACTTCCCTTACATACCAAGCAAATGGGGTTTTCTTGCTACTTTACAAATAAATATTCAGACTCCCACCTTTCCTGAAACAATCTGCTTTCCTTATTGATCTTTCTTTTCTTGGACATTTTGAGACTATATTACTGTTTTTGACGGCCAGTCAATAGGCTACAGTGTCTAACGGAAAACACGCCTAAGCACCACGCACGAGATATGATTGGCTGCCTCTCGCTGTCTTCTGTTTCTTGAGCTCTGAGCTTACCGCTAATTTTCTGATGGCTGATGGGATTTGGAGTTCTTACATGTAAAAACCCAGCAGACTTAAACTGGGCCAGGCGAAATTACACTGTAATGAATTAACTTTGCTTGGAGCCGGATACAGTACCTCCAAGGGCTGTATTCGGCCTGTGGGCCTTGAGTTTGATACCCCTTTGCTAGAGACTACATGGCTTCAGCTCTCCCTCCAACCACAAAGCCTTCTTACACCACAGGCTAGAACTGCTATTGTTCTATTGTGCTCAAAATCAGATTCTTCCAATTCCGTTCAATCTAACTACTCTTCTGTCCTTTCATTTTCAGGTTTACATTCGCTACCTATTCTTGCTGTGCTGTGCACAGTCTTGGAGGCCACGCCTCACCTCTTCGAGCAAGACAACCCTTTTATATGTTTTCTCTTGAGGTCTACTCTACCAGCCCAATCTACAATCTAACAAGCTAGTCTTATAGCCCGGTCTTCCGCCCTGTGAATTTCTCACACAGCACAAACAATGGATCCCCATATAGTCATAGGAAATACATTAACAAAAATATGAGTCAGGACTTGACACTGGCTGAGTTCATAAGAATGGAACTAAATTAGATTAAGCTGGTTCTGTGTTTTTACTACACTTATTACTGTATGCTATGTGTAAATGTGAATAGATGTATCAGGCAAGCACATATATTTTGTATGTGGTCCAGTGGTTAATGAAACAGGCTTGTAACCAGGAAGTCTCCGGTTTAAATCCCAGCTCAGCCACTGACCCATTGTGACCCTGAGCAAGTCACTTAACCTCCTTGTGCTCCGTCTTTCGGGTGAGACGTTGTTAAAAGTGACTCAGCAGCTGATGCATAGTTTACACACCCTAGTCTCGTATCTTGTAAAGCACTTTGTGATGGTGTTCCACTATGAAAGGCTCTATAGCAAAATAAAGCTGCTTCTTCTTCTTCTTCTTCTTATTATTAATAATAATAAAATGCCCAAATAAGACTTTTTTAATGGATATTTTTAAATGTATACATAATGTATTAATGATTTGACGTCAATCGATAGCAAATAGTTTTGAAGCGTTTGTTTTTTATCTTTTTTATTTACATTAGTTATAACGTCTGAAAAAAGTCTGAAGAAAAAGAGAAAAAGAACACTTGCTGCAGAGAGTGAAGAAGATGCAGGAAAAAAGAAGAAACCTCAACGCCCAAATTACTTTGTGTCCATTCCAATCACAAACCCCAAGGTGTACAGTACATGATGTTTAAGTT